>NW_007731790.1:75727-78029 GCF_000696425.1 Galeopterus variegatus | reverse complement strand
AGGGGTGGGGCTAAAGAGTCCACATTGTTAAAATGCTTCCCAATATTTTTTTACAACTAAGGTGTAATGATGCCAAGTTCATATGGCAAATCAGAAATTTAAACAGACAAACAAAAAAAAAAACACCATAGATTCCTGATCTCCGCTTTCCGGTTTGACACAATTGCTTTTTCAGGTTCCATTGAAAGTGAGAAGCTCAAGGTAATTATTGCCACCCCTCCACCCATGTTCTTAATTCTTAGTATCTATCCCAGAATGTCAATGCCTCAACTTCCCCCCCTCCTTACTTTTCCCCCACTTCTCCCCTCCTACATCCTTGCAATTGCTGAGGAAATTGACTAAGACAGGAAGTACATCTGCCCGTTCAGACCTAATATTTAGGTGTTTGGATTTAATTAATATTTCTACATCTGTTATCTAGCAGCCACCTCCACAGTAGTGAAACCAAATATTCCCGTGTGGGAGGATTTATTTGTTCCTTCAAAGGATACAGTGATCCAAAAGGATACAGTGGGGAAGAAAAGAGACCAGCTCCAGTCCTTCATGGAGCCGATATTCTACAGGGAGAGGAAACAGGTAAACTAATAGAAAAACAAATAAATATAATAAACAGAGAGTGAAATTTCAGAAGGGCATGGTTATAGAGTGACAGAATGGGGTAGGAGATGCCAGATTACATAGAAATGGCCTTCTGGAGAAATTGACGTTTGAGCTGAAACATGAATGAGGTAGGAGACTGAGCCATCCGGAAATCCGGGGAAGAGTGTTCCAGACAGACGGAACACAAAGTGCAAAGGCCAGAGGCAGGAATGAGTTTGGCTCATCCACAGAGAGCATGAACATCAGAATGAGTAGAGCAATGTCAGTGAGGGGAGAGTGGAATATGAGCAGCAAGGAATAGGTAGGGATTTACACCAGTGTGACATTGTAGCATGGGTGCTTGGATTTCATCCTGAGCATGATGGAGATCATTGGTGAGTTTTGAACAAGGGTGAGATATGACGTAATTTAAAATACCACTATATCTGGTATTTAAGAATTGACTGGAGCCTGGGCAACTTGTCAGTAGCACATTACCATCCAGGTGAGAGAAGATTGTGGCTTAGTTGGGTTATTAACAGAGTAGATGTTGAGACATGGTCAGATTCTGTGTGTACATGTTTGTATTGTGAAGACAGAGGCCATTGGAGTTGCTAACAGATTAGACAAGGAATGTGGGAGATAAAGAAGAGTCAAGTATTCTTACAAAGATTGGGGTCCAAGTATTAACTACCGGAGCTGTGGACTGAGATGAGGAAGACAGGTTGCTGGTAGACTCAGGAGCTTTGCTTTAACACACTGAGTTATAGGCACTCATTCAAAGGGTGGAGGCAGTAGGCTATGCATGTCTGAACTCAGAGGGGGATCAGGGGAGAGATCCAAGTGAGGGAGGCATGGGCATGTAGATGGAATGTAAGTTTATGACTGAGGATGAGATCACCTAGAGAGGAGTGTACACATAAATAGAAAAGAGACACTTGTGGCTCGCTGCCCAGTAGACAACTTGCTCAAGCCTGTGGTTCTATGACAAAAGGTGTGGCTCTTTAACAACCTGAAAGTTACAGACAACAGTGATCTGACAATGCGACCGTGATTTGTAGAATATAATATATATTTTATTGTAAAGATATTAGAATATTAATGCTACCTGTGATTGTCATACAACCTCCCTAAAAAAGCAATTATTTTCCTTTTCTTCAATCTAAATTTAAGTGTGAATGTTTAATACCCTACAGTATAAGATTCATTTTCAGCAGTGAACTTCAGTTAGTCCTGAGAGGCTGGCAGATTCACTTATTAAAATTGGTGGTACAATTGGGAAGAAAAACTGTCCTTTTGAGTAAGTGCTTTATAAAGGCAATTAAAGCAGCAAGATGTGTTTATGGGCTTCACCCTTCAAAATGGCTATAGATCAAACTTATTAAAAATGTTATTTGGAAGAGAAGCTGGCAAAATAGTAATAAAAATAAAAATGAAACTAATTTATCTTAGAAGTGTATGGCGCTCTTAGTCCTAACCAGTCTAAGACTTCTGTTATCCAAATACAAGTAGAAATTGAAAACTGCCTTTCAATTCCAAAGTATTTGGAACTAGAATGTGGCTGATGTATATATGGCCATGTGATAGGTTATTCTAATAGGTCAGGACAAAAAATATAATTTGTATACGTCTGAAACAATAGGGGTAATGTTTAGGGGCTTTAAAAAATCAACATACATTGAAAGAATCTGATATTATTACTTATATGCATCCCAGTGGTTAA
>NW_007731790.1:66802-75363 GCF_000696425.1 Galeopterus variegatus | reverse complement strand
ATATATATATATATATATATATATATATATATATATATATACACATGTATATATTTCCCTGTTTTGCAAAGACTCTTGCTCTTTATTGATAAATTGTTTTTAAAAGAAAATAAAAGAATACCATTTAGGTTTAGCAGGACATGAAATATTAGATGCTGTGAGAATTTAATAGCACTGATTTTTTTAGATATTTTTTCCAATAAAGTTACATTTTAGAGGAATTAATACCGTTTTAAGAAAATATATGTATATATATATCTTGTTTGTAGTTTAAGAATAGTGTCCTAATGGATTGTTTCATATACCAGAAAATATCATTTTCGACAGCATTCCAACTATTTCAATCCCTGGCAATGAAATTAATTGAGTGGGCCTAACTTTGGACAAAGTCCTTCATCAATAAGAAACTGGCAACTTTAAGACAAGGATCAGTTTCAGTGTATTCAAATAAAGAATGTTCTGCAGTGTTAGTGGCTAGAGAGGAAGAGTACAGAGTGAACGGAGCCGGCAGCGAGATGGAGTGGAGATGGGGCCTGGTCCCTCCGATGGGATTAGTGGAAGAGACGGTCCTGAAAGTTAAGACAATTCTGGCTTGAGATGGCAGCTCTGCTCATGGTGCCTTCACCAGTCTTTGCTTTGGCTTATGTCTTCTTAGGATCTGGCACTGCTCAGAAAGGTAAATCCCCACATTTCCTTTCTTGCCTCCCCACAGCATTGCTAAAAGATTATACTTAACTGTCAGTGCTAAAGAGTAGATCTTCATCTTCAATTTATTGAACATGGAAAAATTACTATTAATAGCTCACAGAGCAAATAATGATTTCAAAGAGTGCTTATTATTATCATATAAGCCTGCCTACAAGGCAATCTCAGAAGAAGAAATACGAAGCATTTCCTTTAGCAGAAATTTAACATGTGCTTGCCTTTTTTTTTTTTTAAATTGAAACAATTGATCATATGTATTTGTGGGGTACAGAGTTGACTATCAGTATTTGTATATGACATGTGATGATCAAATAAGGATACTTAGCATATTCAACATTGCAAAACTTAATCATTCTCTGGGTCTATTAACCAATCTCTCCCTAAATCCCCTCCCCTTTCCCACCTCTAGTAACCACAGTCCTGTTCTCTCCTTCTGAAAATTCCACGTATTATTGTTTCTTTCTCTCTCCTTCCTTCCTTCCTCCCTCCCCCCTCCCTCCCTCTCCCTGTCTCTCTCCCTCTCTCTCTCTCTCTCTTCATTTATTGTTTAGCTCCCAATTGAGTGAGGACATGCAGTACTTCTCTTTCTGTGCCTGGCTTATTTCATTCACTTAACACAATTTTCTCCACGCCTTTCAAACTTTGTAACACCGTAGTATTTCAGATCACTAAATGATAATTAAATGTCTACACTGACCAGATTATCTTGATGTTAACCTGAACTGTGCAGTAAAACAATTATTTTTAAAATGTAAGCTTGTTTATTAATTGTAATTGGAAAGCATCATTCACTTATTTAAAGTATTAATAAGTACAGGCTTTTAGGGGCATTCATTTAGAAAAAAATAAAAACCACAATTTTTGTCTCTACAGTTTAATATTACTCCAAATTACATGTAAATTAAATGCTGTATTTTTTATGTTGTACTTTACTACACACACACACACACACACACACACACACACACTATATATGGTTTTCCTGGTTCAGAAAAGTGATTATGGCCATGTAGCAACGGTAGTGGTCCTCCATGCATGAACACTTTCTATTCTGCCATGAGAATTAGAAAAAGGACATTTTAAAACCAACAAATACTACCCAAGTCACCATTCAGCATCACACTTTCAGCTATAAAAACATAAAATAAAATCAGAAGGTATGGGATAGAACATTTTCTATCCCTGGGCAAAAGAGAGGAATAACTGATTTGCTTTGTGAATATATTTCACCAATGTCTATATAGAATGTGACAGTTACCTACTGCATGAACTGTATCCTTTTAGAAATGCAGTACATTTAAAGCACTTTATGAGACTGTGTGAGCCAGAAACATGGTACTTGGAAAAAAAAAACACACTGAAAAGGAGTTTATTTAAACTTCAGGGTCTGCCTAATGGTGTAAACCACATCATTGCCTGGAGTTAGGAGATCTATGTAAATGAAGATGAGCTATTTCATATGACAACAGGATAGAGTCTTCTGTCTGTTAATTTGCATGTTATTTTCACATGGAGTGTAAATTAGGCCAAGAATATTGATTGCTATAAATTTTGTTCTCCATACTCATCTAAAACATGTCCAAACACATTTGAGATTAAATGACAGTTACAATTTTTTTTATTGAATCTTCTTTCTCTCTCCTCTTTCTCTCCTGTAGATATATAGATAGGTGCAGATAGAGCATAGATAGATAAGAGATATATGTAGATAGCTCATAGATAGATCATATGTATAGATATAGATGTACAGTTTATAGATCCATCAATCTTTCTATCTCTATATACAAGTGGGCAAGGAGAGAGGGGGGGAGAGAGAGAGAGAGAGAGAGAGAGAGATATCAGGGAACTTTTTCTGAAAAGGACTAGATAGTTAATATCTAAAGCGTTACTGCCCATATGGTCTCTGTCAAAACTGCTCAACTTTTCTGTGTTGTAGCACAAAAGTCACAAACTATATGTAAATGAATCAGCACAACTGTGTTCCAATAAAATGTTATTTATAGACACTGAAAATCGAATTTCATATAATTTTTATGTATCCTGAAATATTCTTCTTTTTCATTAGTCATTTAAAAATGTAAAAACTATTCTTATCTTCAGTTTTATATAGAAAGAGGCTTCAGGGCAGATTTGGCCCATGGGTGTAGTTTGTAATTAATATGTATATAATACCAATTGTTATTTTATCTAAAAGAATCCCATAGCTCATTGTAAGGCTATTATCTTATTCTGATCTGCAATGATCTCTAGAGTAAATATGAACTCTACACAAGAAAATGAAAGTTAATTTGGAAGCAGAAGACTTTTTTAAAGAAAAATGTAGTTTTATTGCACAACTTGGAACCCTGCCGAGATAGAAAAACTCGCACCTCTACTTTAAAAGAAAGTGCAAAACAAGAACGTCTCAGCTAAATGTTTCATTATAGGATAAGTTAAGATGTATAATTAGTCAAAATAAGATCCCAGTATCTTCACAGTATTGTAAACACAGTACAATATTAATTTTCACATTATATTTTATATGCAAACAAATCATGTTTGTCTAAAAAATATGTTGCTTTCCTCACAAAAGCTGTCTTTGATAAATAAAAATTCCACTGAAAAATCGAAGCTTTCCATGTGTGCCAAATTTCAGAAATATGAATAGAAGGGAAATGTAACATTCTCTCTCAGATACATAATTTTACATTTTCCAGATGAACCTTCTTAAACTAACACTGCATAACATGAATGACCAACTCTATCAACTTATGCAAAAAAAATGAATGGATAAATAAACAATTTTTTTTTTTCTGGAGATTTCATTTGGTATTCAGGTCAATGACAGAGTGTAGACTGTGAAAGTATTTCTCTCTTCAGTTCAGTTACAATTCCTCATCAGAAAGCTGGAGTTGTCAAGTGGCTCTTTCAGGAGAGTGCTTGAAACTTTGCTTCTTATCCAGTCGTGACATTCAAATACCAATCCTTGTTTGTTTTTACATTTCTGTTAAAAACTTAATAGAGTTGAGAACTGAGCTCTAGTACCTACATTCAAGTCTTTTCTCTCATTTCTCCCCTTGCCACCAGGAGTGAGCAAATGGGTCAATTAAATGTACAATCTCCCTCTGGAATCTACCTGTCCTGCTACAAACATGGGTGTATATCAGGCATGTCTGTGCCTTTCATGGGCAAAGACAACTGACCAGCTCCAGACTATGCAAAAACAAAAACAAAAAAAAAAACCTAAACAACAAAAAAAGAAAACACAAAAAATCTTAATCTCCTGCTACCAAACAAACAAGCAAAATAATTTTATTGATGAAGTTAAAATTTTTAAACAAATCCATAAAAGAACAGAAAGTGGAAATTTACTCGAGAACTACTGTAAAGCATTGTGTATAGCCCATGATTTAAAAATTAACAAACTGTGTGCTTAGAATAAACACTTTGGCTCACATTAAAAAGTATTATCTGCTACTTTGAGTTCACATGTTGGGTATTAAACCATTTTTGAAAAAGAAGAAAATAGAGATTCTAGAAGACAAGTCTTTCTTTCTCCTGAGCATTTTTGAATCCCTGTGCTTGCCTTAATAAGCTCTCATATAAATTAGCTGTTATTTCTTTCCAAAAAAGAAAAATAATCTGCACGGCTTAAAAGAAGTATATGTAACAAAATAAATATGAATGAGATGAAACAATAAGATCAAGGGAAACTAAAATTGGGTAATTATTAAAGGTAGTAAGCATCTAACATCAATTTTATACGTTACATGCTAGATTTAAATTTGCCAGTAAAATGCTCAACTTCATAGGGAATTTCCCACCTGGGTTGATGAGCCAAGGCCCCTCCCTCCATACTGAATGCCATAGAATTTCTTGGCTAATGCATTGTCTTGCTTGCTCTGTGACATTTATAACAGTCTTCAACACCACCTCTAGACTAACTGTAATTTGACATATAAAATGGCCTTAGAAAAGGCTCTGGCCAGGAAAATCACAGTGCAGAAAGGTAAAGAGCCTGTTGTAATATAAGTGCTGCTTATTACACTCCTGTAAATCTCCTTAATGCTATTAGCAGAGTCCAAAATGCCTACTTCCCAGCAAGTCTGTGGGTAAATTCAGATAAAGTAATCCCAAGTTGGCCTGCGAAGGGCATTCATGTTCTCAAAAAAAAAAAAAAAAAAAGTTGCATGATGTAATTCTGCAAGATGGGTCATAGTAATAGTAATAACAAAAATGATAATAATCATTCCACAAATATGTATTAAGCACCTATTATGTAATTGATCAACATGAATTAGAAGTCCCTGCAATAATTGCTCTGCAACTGAATTTCTAAGTGTTCAATAAATGCTGCTTCTGCTCTTTGGGTGTCAGCCATGATTAAGGTGCCTTCCAGAGTATTTGACCATGGGCTTATGATTAACACTTTTGAATCATCCCTGAGTTGCTTAAGAGGGGGTGATGATAGCACTGCTATTAATATTGCTGGAAGGTTTCTGGATGGGCTGTGTGCCTTCTCCACAGAGGGGAATTCATCATTATCACAGTAGAAATTAGTATCTAAGGGATTCAAGCCATTCCTGACTGAATGAATGTTATCAGCAGATGCAGCCAAGGTTGGAGGTGGGTGGACCTATATGCCCCTGGGCCTTTGCATGTCAATGCCTGCAGGGCAGACTTCCAACTTCCAGTGTCTACTTCTTTTTGCCCGAGGGCTTTCTCTGGCCATATGATCCCACTCTGCCTGCAGAAGTGTTGGGAAAGGAAAGCTCTCAGTCAGTGACTAACTGGGAGTTGGTGGAAAATGTCCCAGCTGCCTCATCCCTCGGGTGGGAAAATCCCTTGGCTGGGAGCTGCACATGATGCACTGGCTCCTAGAGAACACTTTGGTATGAAATTACAAGCTCTTCTGGATTTTCCCTGGCCTTCCCTTGCTTGTCGTACTTCCCCACTTCACTATCAGTATTTCCAGGAACAACATCCCAAATAAGCAACTTGCACTTGAATCATTGTTCCTGGATCTGCTTTACTCCTCTGTAAATCAGACTGAGATAGCAGATTTCTTAAAATATCTTTCGAGAGTAAAGAGTGGGTGTCATTTCTCTCTTATCTACCAATTATACCTGTGTTTAAAAAAAGCTTGCAATGGATTCTTTTCTTTTTTTTTTTTCTCTAAGAAAATGAGCTGGAAGAAGCACTCAAATATCCAACCAGTTTCCTTAAATCAGATGCACACGCATCTAGGACAGCAGTGAAAAGTAGGAAACTGGGGAAGCTAAGATGGGTTCTGATGCAAAGCACTTATGAAATGCCCAAATCCAGTCAACCATCTTTACTATTTTTAATAGGGAAAATGTCTTCACAAATACTTGTGTTGCCATTTATTAAAGTCTGATTGATGAAGCAGAGTAGCACAGAACCAGGACCATGGTTTAAATTAGATTCTACTCTCTAATCCTTTTGAAGCCTTCTCCCTCTCAGCTCTACACTTTGAAATCATTCCCTAGACTTCAAATGAGAATTTCAATCCCTACCACCTCTCAAAGTGGTTCAGGTTAAAAGAGATACTCTCTATAAAA
The DNA here is from genome assembly GCF_000696425.1 of Galeopterus variegatus. Taxonomy (NCBI): domain Eukaryota; kingdom Metazoa; phylum Chordata; class Mammalia; order Dermoptera; family Cynocephalidae; genus Galeopterus; species Galeopterus variegatus. The sequence continues at coordinate 69,097 of NW_007731790.1, read as the reverse complement.
TTATATGGCACTCACTAAGTACTTAAATTATGCTGGTTCTGAGATCACCAAATAATTAACATTGCTCCAGTGGCACTGAGGATTTCTATTACCTTTATAATTTTCCAGGACATTAGGGAAATCCTGGTTTCTGGAATTCCTTGTGCAATACTAGTCATTGAGGTGCTGATTCTGGTATTAATGCAGAATGAGCTGAATCAGAAAGTCCTAAAACATTTTAATATGCAAAGTGCTTGAATAAATGAGACAAATAGGAAATGAAAAAAAATATAGATGAATGCTAACTTAGTCTACAGCATCCACACTTCAGTCATTCACCCCATCCCAGGTTCAACTCTGCACAACGCACCTGCCCAGGTACAGTACCACAGCATGTGCCTCACTCAGTTTTAAACACCATCTGCTTCAGACGCACACCTAACTCAGCCACTCCAGTAAATACTGGAAAAACAAAACAAAATAATCACACAAAAAGAGAGACACAAGTCATGAAGGGCTTTCTAGATTTTCCAGCAGGTAGTAACTTCCGAATCCAGAGTGAAGCATGCGTTTGTATGCTTGTATGCTTTGATTGCTGCTTTTGCTTTTCCTTAAAGTATTTTATTTGTGCTTATAAACAGAATCAGAAAAGTAGGATAGAGAGTCCTATGAGACCAGTTGTTCACACACCATGAACAATAATGTTCATGAACAATGAACCGAAAGAGAAACGACTGAGCATTGACAAGGGAAATTATTACTGTTACTAAAAGTCATGGCATTCCATAACACCTTGTTACCCAGGCCCTTTTTCTAAAATCTAGTATTAATTTTTATTAATTCCAAGCCTCATTCACATCCTTAACTAAGAAAGCAGGTTTGTGGTCCTGAAGTCCTTTTGCCTGAATTCAAACATCAGAAACACCATTTATTCACCAAATTTTCACAAAGTGAGCACTAGTTTTTGGATAGGCATGTTTATAGTTTCTTGGTATTCCTCACCCCCCAATCTGGATCATGACATAAATTTTTTAAAAAATGCAATACAGATACTACATTAAAGTATAGGGAGAAGGTAAGGTGTGGGCAGAAGGAAAAAAGTGATCAATTCTTCCTGAGTACATGTCTGGCTAGGGCTAAGGCTAAGCTCCTGTCTGGAATCCTGTTGACATCGCCAATTGTGGAGCTTCTGCTAAGCTACAGCTAAGGCCTGGAATCCTGCTCATAGCGCCAATTGTAGTGCTCTTAATCCTGTTCGTGACTCCAATTGTCTAGCAATTGTAAAGCTACTCGACCATGCCAGTTGTGGGGCTCTTTTACCTGCTGGTAGTCCTGCACGAACTGGGCCGATTGTTGAGCTAGGGTTGGGTCTGAAGCTCCCAGAACCCTCAAGCCCATTCACAGACTGGGTCACAAACCCTTCACATAACAGGCTGGGTCCCCAGACCCCTCACATGCCAGGCTGGGCCACTGGACCCCTCACATGCCAGGCTGGGTCACCAGATCCCTCCATGCAGGTCTATGAGCTAGGTAACCAGCCAAAAGGTCCTTGGAAGCCTTAGGTTGGAAAGCATGGCTGTTCGGGGCAGACACATGCCTGCCTGCTTCACTAAAACTCTCTCTCTCTGTCTCTGTCTCTCTCTCTCTCTCTCTTTCTCCCCCTTCTCCCCATTTCCTCTTTCTCTCTCTCTCTGTCTCTCTCTTTCTCCCCCTTCTCCCCATTTCCTCTTTCTCTCTCTCTCTGTCTCTTTCTCTTTCTTTCTCTCAAGAACAGAAGAATAGCAACAAAACTAAAAAGATACATTGGCATGCATGCACACTAACTCCACACACACACACGCACAATTTGCTTACAAAGGTTGCTGAACCACATCCAATGGGACCCAAGGTGAGGGCCCTGACCAAACTATTCTATTTTCCCAACAGTAAACAAAAGACTGCACAGAGGAGGTCATACTTGTACCCAGACTGGAGGGGAATGGAGTTGTTTGTTGGATGTAGAAGAGTCAAGGGGACATCTCAGTCAGAGGAACGAGTACATGCAAAGGAATGAAAGCCAAGTGCCTTTGGGAACCAGACATCTCATCAGGAGTCGAGTAAATATGTCATAGAAATGTTTGTCAAGAAGCAAGAGAGGAGAGATGAGCTGGAACCAGAAGGCAGAGACCTAAGTAGCCGGGCTTTGATCCTGTAGGCAATGGGGACTCAATGGAGAATTGGGGAGGGGTGAACAGCACCATAACAACATGGTATACGTTATTTAGAAAGGTTTCTTCAAGATCAACAGGAAACTAAAAAAATTTTAAAAGTGTTATG
>NW_007731790.1:65301-66217 GCF_000696425.1 Galeopterus variegatus | reverse complement strand
CAGGGAGTGCAAAGCACGTCTGCCACCTACACACCCTCCCCTACAGGCATGCAAGAGGCACTCGTGAATATTTCTGTTATTACCTAAAAGCTAAGACTGGAAGTGAGTGATGGTGATGGGAGGGAACAGAAGAGCCACAGAAGAGAGAGAATGAATCGTGTTCTCATCAGATATGCTGCAGCCTGGCAAACATTTGTCTCGTAGGTGCCTTTTCCATCTCATTATCCGCTGCTCACCTCTCTGCAACATCCCAGCTCCATCTCTCACACGTTTTTAAAAATCTTTTTATCTGTACAGGGATATCCATCCATAGGAAAGATGAGGACTTTTTTTTGTAAAGCTGAAATCCAATTAGAGATACAAAGATGACAATGTTATTTTTATAAGATATCATCAGCTTTAGGGAAGCACGCCTGTGTCTGTGTGTGTGTGTGCGCATGTAGGCACGTATGTGTTTAATTACTAGATGTCAAACACTTCAGTAAATTGGCCCGTGCAACCACTTACATTCCCACCACCTCCAGTATGATTGGATCTGGAGGATAAAAGAGGATTTTAAAATTTCTAAGCTCAGCATCTGTCACTAATAATTTTAAATAACATAAGTGACATTAAAAGATGCATTTTGCATTCAATCTGGTTTTACATCTGAAAGTCTTCTTATATAAACTGCCACATAGTCCAATGATCAGCAATCACACTAAATCAGATTCAGGACCAAACTCTTTCCCCTTTTTCTATGGTAAAAGGAAATGTCTTTTCCCACTGTCAACATCAAATATGTCGGTGATGACCTGCCTGAAATAATGATATCAAAAGTGCATGGATCTCTCCAGAAAACACACAAAATGAATTTTAGCCTTTGGCATTACTTTGGGATAAAACAATCAGGAAATAAAAATAGTTTTTTTTTTTT
>NW_007731790.1:63400-64828 GCF_000696425.1 Galeopterus variegatus | reverse complement strand
TTTTTTTTTTTTAATGGACATAAAAGAGAATACAGAAGAGAAATTTACCCCCAGCATTTATTCCCCTTATCCTTTGTCATCTCTCTTACTGCCAGTTTAATTGTCAACCTATCTCTTGAGTTTCATACCTTTCCCAAATGTGTTTTCCCCCTCTGCCTTATCTCTTCAAAGCCATCAGTCACACAGCAGATTTGTAATGAACTTGCTCTCTGCCAAGGCAAAAAAAAGAAAAGAAAAAAGTGACATCATTTTCAAAATGGGGGAGATCAGCACTTTAATCTCAGTGAGATAGAAAATAGAACAAAGGGAATGTCTGGCAGGACTAAAAGGGAAAAAAACATGTGAATGGAGCACACTCTTTCTGTGCTCCCCTATGCTTTGTACGCTGTGCTTTAGAAATTTGGAATCCATTTGTTTTCTATTCTGATCGTATCCTGCTGGCCATGCAAGGTTTTGTCTGAAATAATTACTGAATAAGGGGCATGGCATACTCTCTCCCAGTTTTTGTGAGTTTGTTGGGATGGGGTGAAGGTAGAAGTTTGAAAGGCTTAGTACAGGGTTTTGACATGTATGCATATTTTGAAATTTTAATATGAAATTGCTAGCTCATGAATCTGGTCAGACAGGTGTATTCTAGTCACATCCAAATTAAAACTAAAATCAGGGTGTGGAGAGAGGACTGTGGAAGGGAGAAGGAGCAAGAACTTGTTGTAAATCACTGAAGATCCCATCAGACTAATTTATACACATATGAATCAAAGGTAATGTGGAAGTCTGCACTGAAGGCTCTGAGGCCAAGATATTGAAACAGCTGTTTACAATAACTTAGGCTATACAACCAGAATTATTTTATAAAAAAACATTATCCTCCGAAATAATCAAGCTGAAAAAAAATGTGGGTTCTCTCCAGTTACTTTGGGGCCATGTGCAGGAGATTATCACACATGTACTGTTTGTCAGAGAAATGTGATGAATCACCCTTGATAAAACGATAGCAAAGGCTTTCTTTTTAAAGTGAAGCTGGTGTAAAATCAGACTTGTGTGTTGGGCATGAACCTCAAGCTCAGATGTGCCAAGAATGTAACTTTGTTTTTCTACTACTTAATTCCTGTCTGGAATCTTCACTGTTTCTACTATCAAAAATCCTAAACTGAAGTCAGTTCTTGGTAGTATCAGTTAACTTCACATTTTTTCTCTTGTTCCTACTTCCCTGTGTTGACCCAAATTCCATGCATTTTTCACAGAGTCTAAGTCCTGGCCCTCATCCCATCTCTATGATCCATCATCTACTAAGGTGTTTACCACTTTGTCTCATTTCCAGTATTAGCACCTGTCACCTCACCCCAGTGAAGCATCCAGTTTCCTGCGTTATCACTGGTTGCCATTTCAGAGGTTATCCTGAGTCACTGGCATCATGACCATGAAATA
>NW_007731790.1:62354-63239 GCF_000696425.1 Galeopterus variegatus | reverse complement strand
GTTATCACTGGTTGCCATTTCAGAGGTTATCCTGAGTCACTGGCATCATGACCATGAAATATCTTTGCTCTCTTGACCATTTCTTAGCCATTTTTCACATCTCTCAGCATGGTGGAAAACCACAAGAAACTTCTATGTTCTTCTGTTCCACTTTGTGGTAAATGAAAACTTGGGGACCATTACAGGACTATTTAATCTGCCCAGATTGAACAGACCAGACCTTCTCTTCTGCTGCTGCCACATCACTCAGGCATGGTAGGAGACGGGGAAGGGGACGTCTAACAGTCTTTCACTTGTCCATAGATGATCTGTTGGCTCTCGATCCTAACCAGCCATCTGATCCAGAGAGGAAGGACACAGTCGAGCTCAGAGCCTTTTCTCAGACATCCCACATCCATCTCATTCAACTGCTCTTCTGCATGACTTTCCTCTTCCCTGTCAACCCAGACAGATTTTGTCTCTTCTGTGATTGGGAAAACGGAGAAAGTTTACCTCCAATCTGTCACTTAAAACCTATGTCATCATGCTCATGTTTTTTAATACTCAAAACTTCAGAATTTCAAACAAAAACAAAAATTTTCTTCAACAATTGTCTCTGCAATAAGTTTTAAAAGTCTATTTTGAAAATCAAAGAGCTGAGCTTTGATCTTTTTTTCTTTCTTTGGTATTTCTGCTGAACATATGAGTATATACCCTAAATTAAAGAGTAGCAGGAAATTTCAAGGAAATATTATATATTAATATTTCAAAATACTATTTCTTTCCCTTATAAATATTTGCCTACCAAAAAGAATATGTGATTCTTGCCAAATTATTTTGCCCTCCTCTGAGAAAGACAGAACTGGGTGCTTCTCCAGAGCAGTGAATTCTACATAAAAAAAAAAA
>NW_007731790.1:56248-61458 GCF_000696425.1 Galeopterus variegatus | reverse complement strand
AAAAAAAAAAATACATACAGCATATATTCAAAGTCAAGTACTCTATCCTGAAGTCCTTCAAGACTCAGTAGATAAGTCCACATAATGAAGGAAAAATACGTAACAGAGAGAATCCATCCATTGGCTAAATAGTATTGCACAGACAGATGCCATCGTAGGAAGGACTTTGTCCAGACAGAGTCTAATTAAAGCCCTCAGAGCCTCTCAAGGTTTGTAATAAGAGACACTGAAACTAAACTACAGTTAGTGGTAGGCACTTGAGTTAAAGATCATGTGGAATCAGGCCAAGTGGACACAAGATAAGTATGTAGAACACATGGACACAGCTGGAATTGAGGGGAGGAAACGGGGAGAGAGAAAAAGACATAGAGGAAGAGAAAATAAATGGTAAAGCCACAGAAACCATGCCAGAAAAATAGAGGTGAGACTATAATTACTGGCCACTGTATTTGTAATTACATCTTCTGGCTCTCCAGCCCCTCTCCTTTTCTTATTTTTCCCATAGATTCTATCAGTAATCAGTATACAATATATTACATATGTTTGTTTATTTACTGTCTGTTTACACATACACACACAAGATTATGGAATTCATAAGAGAAGTGATTTTTTTGTATGTTTTGTTCACTGATGTATCCCTGGCTCCTAGAGCAGTGAAAGGAATTTCAATAAATATTTGTGAAGGAAAAAAGGAAGGAAGAGGGAAGGAGGGAAGGTATGAGAAAGAAAGGGAAGAAGGGAATATACAGAAGCGAGCAAGAGGATCATGAAAAGAGCTGGGGTGTTGACTCTCCAGACTCAAGAGCCCTGGCTGTACTTCCTGCTCGTGGATTCCACGATATTCCCTATTTTCTTTCCACATGCTCCCTGTTCTTGACTTGAGCTAGTTTACATGTATTTCTCTTCCCTGTAGCCAAATGAACCCTCACGACAGACAACAGGTGTAATAAGCAATCCTAGTGGATTTGAAGACCCCCTTTCCTTATTTCAGGTAATTAGAATAGCAAACATTCTCATCTTCAAGATACCTTTAAACTTTATATAAAAACTGACCACAAGGTAGCCATGAGTTTGTTGAAAGAGGTGCTGCTTCAAGTCACGAAGTAAGACAGTTTAAAAAAAAAGGGGAGGGGGTAGGGAAAAATTAAAACCCCTTCATTACATGTGCAGGGTTGGGGGATAACATGTGGGAGCTGAAAAACCAGCTGATCTTTTCTTATCTTACGGTCACAGCTTTAAAGGCAGTAGACAGTTCAATGGTGGTTCCCAAATGTAATAAACATGTTACCAAGGTGCTTGTTAAAAATGGAGATTTCATCATCATGTTGAAGGGATACCTGCACTTCCATGTTCATCACAGCTCTGTTTACAATAGCCAAGACATGGAACCAACCGAAACGTCCATCAATGGATGACTGGATAAAGAAACTGTGATATACATACACCATGGAATACTACTCTATCATAAAAAAGATTGAAATTCTCCCATTTGCAACAACATGGATGAACTTGGAGAAACTTATGTTGAATGAAATACGCAAATCACAGAGGGATAAATACCACATGTTCTCACTCATAAGTGGGAGCTAAAAGAGGAAGAAGGAAGGAAAGAAAGACCACAGTGGTGTGTTGGACTTCAGAGGGAGAGAGCACACCTAGAGATACAAAGTGGAGTGGGGGAAAGGGGGATGGGGAGGGAGGTTGGGGATAACTGAGTGGGTCACAGGGGGTATAATCGCAACTTGTAGTAATGGACATGCTGCCAGAATGGATCTGGCCATCACATCTTGGGCATGAGTACTGATAATCAGCTTTATATCTCATGAATATTCATAGCAAATTTAAAAAATGTACTATGCAAAAAAAAAAATATGGAGATTTCAAAGCCCAACTTCCCCATATTTAAATTCCATAAGTGTGGGTTGGGGACCAACAATTCGAATTATTTGTCAGCAAACCAGATGATACCAATGTAAGTGGCCCTCTCAATACACACTGAGAATAAGAGCACCGTGTTTCCAAAACTAACAATGGCCTGCGCTTCCAATTTTCATTTACCTCTGACTCTCACGTGCCCTCCGATATCCAGATATTAAAAGACAGAGTATAAGAGTGGATGAGAGGGAATAGGTGGATATTTTTTTAATTAACTAAGATCTAAGTTGAATTCATATGTACGAAAACTTCTACCTTTAGAGCTACATGGACATGAACATCATCAATAAACGGAGTGCTCATCAACACCTGAGATAGCAAATGAGGAAGCAACACTTTGAATCCCACCATCTCTGCTAGGTTTCCACACATTTTATCATTTTACTGCCTTAATCTCTTCCACCAATTAGCGCTTTGATACATTCTCTTGCTGCTAACTAGCTCCAGACTCTCAGGGCTTAAACACTTTTCTTCAGTTAAGTCAGACTCTTAGAGCTTCTGCTGGGCACTGTTGAGGGAAAGAAAGTGCAGTAATGAATTTAAGGTAAACTCTGGGCCTTATTCTCTGTTATCTTTTTGACGGCTGGCTGGTGTATGGATCTAAAACCTCAACCTTGGTGTTATAACACCATGCTCTAACCGACTGAGTTAATCAGCCAGCCCAAAATTCTGGGTCATAATGGCCATTTTGCTTCAGGGCCAGCAAACCAGGTCATAATTTGAGAGCTAGAAACCCATTAGCATCAAGATAAACCTTTATAATCCAATCCAGTAAGCTCTCTGAATCTGGTGGCTGGATCTAGTAATGGTGTGTAAGGTTATGTAGGTCTCTGGTTAGGATATATCTCATACCACTATCCATGGGCACACTGAGATCACACATCTACTCAGGTCTCTCATTTCTGCTTTACTTTCATAAAATAAGACCTGCTGAGAGGAAAGAGTTAAGTCTGTCTTCAGAAGGTTCTGTCTGACTTTAAGAAGAATGTTTCTCATAGCTGCCTGCCCACTTGATGAAAAGTAGTATATTAGGCTTCCAAATAGAGTTATATAGAGAAAGATCAAATAAAGAAAGAAGTACCTCCCACTCATAGAGTTAGAAAATATATAGCCTTTTGTGACATGTACAAAGGAGGATTCATAGACTCAGGAGTATGGTGTTCCCAAAATACAGTGTCTCATGTAGGAGCTTGAGAAGATGGAATACTCAGTACAGGCCAAGCCATAAAAACAGAAGACTTTAGTGAATTCATCTTGTAATTTGTTTTATTATCTCAGGATTTATAGAAAGCAGTTCTATCTAATGCACAAATCTTTTTAGTTTTGCTCTCTTCCTTTTTTTTCCCCCTTCTGTTTTAAACTTTCAATGATAGGTAGTCTTGGAAAATGCTGAATTAAGACTTGGCAAAGTCAAGTCCTATATATTTTGCTGGTCGTACAGCTCTAACAGTCTCAAAACTAGGACTTAACATTTTTTCTGAGATGCTAAAGACCAAAGTGGTAGCAACACACACAAACACACTCACAAGCACAAATGCATACATACACACAGAGACATGGACGTACACACACACACACTACTATCTTGTTGTAGTTTAATGTGATTTAGTTGGGGAAAGAATTGCTTCCATACCTCAACAAATTCTTGCTTGTATCACAATGTTCATACATCCTATCAGGACACAAAACTAACATAGGATTTATATTATAATAAAAGGTCGAATTATCCATTGAGCTTCAATAGCACTCTGTAATAGATTTGTCATCATAGTATGTTGGTGGACAATAATATTTTCACAGATCTTTACAGTTTACTTTGTGGTTTAAAAACTATTGTTAATTCATTCAATAACTATTTGTTGAGTACCTACTTACTATATTCCAGGCACTGTTCTAGGCTCTTTGAACAGAGTGACGGCAAAGATCTTTGTCCTCGTGAAGATTACATACTACAGAATCATGCCATTTGAGACCCATAATAATTCTGTTATAGCTTTTCTTTTGGGAAAAGTGACTTAAACTCAGATATTTTAATTCAAAAACTGTGTACTTTCTACTGGAACATGATGCTTCTCTGACAAAATTCTAATTGACATCAAAAAAGAATAAGGGAATTACATGAATCTCAATAAATATCCTAATGTATACTAGGAAACATACATGTATACTGACAAGTTTAGTAAATTGGTAAATGGTTTTGGGAGCTATACTATTAATTTAGCAAGTAAACTCAAACATTCCAGGAAGGTACTCTGGAAGACGCCAAGCAATAGTAATTCTTTATAGTGCCTATAGAAAGTATAGAATGTGGCTTTGCATACACTGCTAAGCAGATGTAATAAATTTTGTTTGGCTCTACTCTAAATGAAAACTGGGATATATCACAGAAGAAGGAATTTCTGTTTCCCATTATAATTACACATTGGTTAGTGCCCACCTGAGTGCAAATATGTTTTTTAAACCAAAGTAGTTTTTATTATAGCTTTCATTTCCTTTAATAAACTTTGTTATTTTCCACTAGATTTAGTTTTAAACATTTTCAAATATTATCATATTAGTGTCCCATGTCAAACTGGTCAAGTTAAGTGGAAATATCCAGCCTATCCCTAATTTATTTTTATCCATGATACATGAAAAGTCAATTTCCATCTCATAGTTGGCTCATCTTGAGAGACTTATTTGGAGTTTTCTGACAAATTCCATAAGTAAGCTATTCGAGTATGACTATGCATATATGAGTGTGTGTGTGTGTGTGTGTTCTGTTCAGTGAATATGGTAGCCTTAAACTCTTAACAGTATTAAGTTTTATTTGAACTTTATGGAAGAGAGGTCTATTTGATTGTGTTGAGACCAGTCATTCTCAACATGGGTAACTTCTGGCTCACCTTCCCCTCCCTAATGTTTACAATATTTTCTATGTTTTTATTTGTTAATAGTTATAGTTGCCAGATTACTATTAAGTCTTAATTTCCAACAACGTAAGGACCTATAGAAAGAATGTGTTTAAAAAGAAAAAAATCTGTGACTATGGATGAAACATGGGTGTGGCATGGAAGAGAAAGATAAGCTCCAAAAAATGTGCAAATGAAAGGAGGAAACGTAGCAGAAAGACCCCCAAGTCACTAACAAGCCGCATGCTCATTTAGAAATTACATGCTGAAGTTTATGTGAAATCTCTTCTAGGAAGAGAGCATGAGCTTTCCCCCAATCCAAGAATATTCTTGAACACTGTAAACCTGAGAGAATTTTCCTTTACACTGCAGGGTTCTTTCTTC
>NW_007731790.1:52672-55027 GCF_000696425.1 Galeopterus variegatus | reverse complement strand
TCTCTCTTTCTTTCCTTCTTTCTTTCTTTTATTGTAACATAGTAGACTGTATATACCTGTGGGGTAGAGTTGAACATAAATATCTGTGTGTAATATGTGATTCTCAAATCAGGATAATTAGTATATTCAATGCCATACAATGTAATTGTTTTTCATAGAGTTCTAAGTGATAGACAATATATAATCTTAAGATATATGTGTGTATGTATATATATGGCAATATAGATCTTTAGATGAGAACCTGCACATTCACAATTAATTAACAATTATTAGAAAGTTTGACCTAATTTTTAAATACTCTGACATTCTGTGACCTTACAAATCACCATTTAGAATTAGCTTACATGTAATACAAGACTTTATTAGCTTATGCAATGTTTGCCATCAGGGAATCATGCTCTGGGTAGGACACGGGATCATTTATTAGTCAGCGTCCAGTCAGGAGAAACAAACCCCACTAGTAATTTTAACAGAGAAATTTGATATAAAGCATGGTCAACCAGGTGTTGCAGAAATGAAAGACTAAAGGGGGATGCTGTGGATTTGCATGAGTAATTACTGGAAGAAGCAACTATCACCCTAGGGTTCAGGAAACAAGTGGAAGAGGATGGTATTATTAAGATTTATAAACTTGGAGGAGAGCCCTGCAGAGTTTGGACCCAGAATTCTGTGGAGAGGGCTCTACTTGGCCAGTGCTGGTACATCAGGGGCTGTAAGAAGGAACTCCATGGAGTTGGGAACTAGATTAGATGGTTTTGATAAAGCTGTGGAGGCTCTAAGAAACTGTTTCTAGGGTGTGGAAAAACTATAAATGAAGACCAATCAATGTTATTGTAAACTCCTGTCGATGACAGTGGAAAGAGCTATTTCAAGGGTGACCCCTGTAAAAATAACAGACAAGAGCATGTCGCTTTTTTTTCCTCCTGCCTTCCAGTCTCCCTGTAGGGCCTCAAATTGTCAGAGCCTACCAGAAGACAGTGGGCAAACAAGAGTGGTTTTCCACAGAATCACAAAGCACAATACAGTGGGGTGAGTTTGAAGCTGAGAGCCAATAGCTCAATAACCAGTGCAGAAGGAAAACAACCTGATTAGTTTATCTGTCACATATCATGAGTGTTTGCAAAGCTATGACTGTAGTTCTGCAGCAGATAAAACAATATTAGTAATGGCTATCATTTACTAGTATCTACTATACGTTAGGCTCTGTGCTAAGGGCTATATATATATTTTCTTACTTAATTGTCAAGACCTATCGAATGAGATGAGAACCATCATGAACCATGAACAGAGTTATCTAAACTAATTATAACCATGAATTTCAAGATAGAAGGTCCCTTAAGCCATCATTTGGTTGCATCTTTTCCCTATAAGCAGGACATCTTAAAGCTATAACTATCTACCCAGTGTTTCTCTAAATTATTTGTAGCAAGCAGGGACACTTTCCTTTTTGAGAATATAAGCCACAGCTTATATAAACATCATAGGCTTTTCCCTTAGCCACATTTTGAGAAAAGGTGCTAATATTTAAGAAGAAATAGGAGTGAGCATGATAGCAAGATGACTTGATTGACCTTAGAAGCACTGATTAGTTTTTTTTTTTTTTTTAGTTCAAACTATTAGGATACAGTTAATAAATCCTCTCAGCTGAAAATGAAGGAAAGAGAAATCATTAAACTCCTAGAAAGATCAGCGAGAGCCAGAGCAGCCAGTTGAGATTCAAAAGTCAAAATGAGACAATAAACTGTAGTTAGCAAGCTAATAATAACTGCTAATAGAAGACTTTTGTATTATTATAATTAGTATATGCATTATATATGTATAAATATATACATATATGTAACTGTAAACTCTGTGTCAAGCATTTTGCTTGATAAATACACAGACAACTACATGTATAACTTCTCCCAGTGACACTATAAAGTAGGTATTATCATAGTTTTATACATAAGAAATCCAAGACTTAGCTAAAAAATAGCAGAATGGAATTTAAACTTGTATTTATCTGACTCTTAGGATTTCATGTGTTCTACCTCCCACATGACCAAATGCTCATGGAGGATATGCCATGTGCCAAGGAGAAGCACCACCAGCTTTCTCCTCAGTCCTTTTCCCTTCAGCCCAAGCTTGCACATGTGTTCGTGATAGCATGAACAAATATGGAGACACCGGTGCAAAAGCTCAGCTGTTCCACACGATATCTTACCTCCAGTTCCACCTTGTCTCCCCTCTCAGTCATGATCAAGGTGTTCTTCTTTCATAAGAAATGAAAAGTCTTGAATTCTAGAAATTAAATGTGTCCCCTCCCAAATTTATATGTTAAAACTTAAGCACCAATGTGATTATATTCAGAGGTGG
>NW_007731790.1:51517-52362 GCF_000696425.1 Galeopterus variegatus | reverse complement strand
TCTCCTCAGTCCTTTTCCCTTCAGCCCAAGCTTGCACATGTGTTCGTGATAGCATGAACAATTATGGAGACACCAGTGCAAAAGCTCAGCTGTTCCACACGATATCTTACCTCCAGTTCCACCTTGTCTCCCCTCTCAGTCATGATCAAGGTGTTCTTCTTTCAGAAGAAATGAAAAGTCTTGAATTCTAGAAATTAAATGTGTCCCCTCCCAAATTTATATGTTAAAACTTAAGCACCAATGTGATTATATTCAGAGGTGGGGGCTATCGCAGGTGATGCAGTCACCTAAAGAGGATTAGTGACCTTATAAAAGAGGTGAGAGGCAGCTGTTCATCCTCTTGCCCTTTCATCTCTTTTTTCATGTGAGGACACAGCAAGAAGGCGTGTCCTCCCACCTTGGAAGCAGAGAACAATCCTTCACCAGGCACCAAATCTGCTGGTGCCTAGATCTTGAACTTCCTAGCATCCAGAACTGTGAGGAATACATTTCTATTAATTATAAATTTCCCAGCCTAAGGTAGTTTTTTACAGCAGCAGAAACACTCTAAGACAATGTTTTTCATCTTCTTTTAAGGATAAGAAACCCCAGGTTTTCAGGCAACACTACATAAAAATATACAACCAACAATTATCAGAGAAACTGTCCTGTTGGTGTGCAAGTAATATAAAATATTCGTAATGGGAATGCTTGTAAGTTATAATTGACATTATAGTGTAGAGATTAAGTCACCCTGCCCATTCTCAAATCTGGCCAGTTCTATTTATTAATTTCAATGTGTTAGACCAGTTATCTCACTACTCCAAGCCAGAGGTTCTTCATACATAAAAAGGGGATCATAACAG
>NW_007731790.1:48126-49889 GCF_000696425.1 Galeopterus variegatus | reverse complement strand
TTACAAATTGGAATATATTCAGCAAGGGTTTATTTTTGGAAGGCTTTTTAGAAAAAAAAAATGTTTTACTATCTCCTGTCATTGGGCTATCTTTATTATTTTAGTCTGTTAGGAACTTCTTGTGGCAAGCAAGAGAATGCCAAACTATTGGTTTAAATAAACAATAAAGACATGTAATTGTCTTGCATAACAGGAGACTGTTTCTGTTCCCAGGATTGGTTCAAGGTTCAGAGATGTCAACAAAGATCCAATCAACTTCTCAACATGTGTTATTCTCCATGTTAGACACTGAAGCTGTATCAACTGTACCTAGCACATTCAAGGCTGTTAATATATATATTTTTAATATTTTGGAATAATACAAAATTAAAATAAAAATTCTAAGTCAGAATTTAGTGGGAAATGTACAAACAAGTATTAAGTCTAGTCTCTTTTCTAGCATAAAATAGCAGTGTGACATGGAGAAAGTCATTTAACCTTTCTAAGCTTCCATAGGCTCATTTGTAAAACATGTGTAAAGGTTCCTAAATCATGAATAAGTACCTTAGTACCTTACTTGACAGCTGTCCCATTGTAGGCATTTAATAAACGATGGAATGAATTCATAATGAATGTGTAAAGAAATATATAGAAATATATTTCTGAATATAATCGAACAGTCTTTGCTTTTTGTAGGAAGTTTAAACTGATGGCATTTCACAGGGAAAAGGTAGGATTTGCCTGACGCAATCATGGATATTTGCCCTTCCTGTGTACTGATGAGACTTGGCTGATGCAGGCATGCCTATGTGTGAACAAGCCTTAGTGCTTAATCTTTCTCTGCTTCACCTAAATCTGTCTGAAAGGTAGAGCCAGACAACTGAGTCACTCTGTAACAGCTGCCAACTGGTGATGGCTTTCCAAAGCCAGGCAATGCCCATGCTTGGTCATCCTTTTTTTTTTTCTTTTCCAAAGACCATTATAAAGTGTGTGTATCATTTTCCATCTAATGTGTCATAAAACACTGATTCCAAATGCTGGGAAGCTGAGCAATCTCTTGGAAAAGGTAGCTTTAAGGTGGAGGCTGCAGCAGAAACCCAATTATTGGGTAGAGGTGCTGAAAGGCACAGGAAACCAGAATGCACACCGCCAACAACCATACTCTGATTTGATCATCACACATAGTATACATGTATTGGAATATGACCCTGCACTCCATAAATATGTATAATCAATATGTGCCAATTAAAAATTACTTTTTTTTTTAAAATGTTTCCAGTTGCTGCTGGGTTTGTTGTCATTTAAACATGAGCAAGAGAAAACAGCTAAGACTCCACAGTGAGAGACCAAACCACAAGTGGCCGGAATCACGCTAGCATTTGCTCAAATTTTCTCACACACAATTCCTACCCCTATGACCTACTCATCTTTTCTTGGAAATAAATGTAAGTTCACTTTCCCTAGGGCTCAGCCAGAAAACCCAGCTGCCAGAAATGTGCTAGCTGATTCTTTCTAGCACCACAGCACCACTTGCCTGATACTTCCTTGGGTCTGTCAGATCTGAAAAAGAAAGGAAGAACAGAGGACCCATATTTTGAAGAGCCAGGCTATAAGAACTGTTAAAAACCAGCAACTAGGAATGAGGTTCATGCATGATATTTGCATTAATTAGGTTACTATGCAGTTATATTTATCTTTTACTATCTACTATCTCTGTCTTGAATATCTTTTTTTTTTTTTTTAAAGATGACTGGTAAGGGGATCTTAACCCTTGACTTGGTGTT
>NW_007731790.1:46578-47858 GCF_000696425.1 Galeopterus variegatus | reverse complement strand
AACCCGTGGCCTTGGTGCTATCAGCACCGCACTCTACCGAGTGAGCCACAGGCCGGCCCGTCTTGAATATCTTTACTTTGCCTTTGTAATGTTGACCAAAGGTATAGTTTTAATAGAGCTCTTCTTCAGTATTTATGAAAATATAACCAGCCAGGGACTTCCTATAAATAACAATGTTTTGTCTAATTTATCTAAAGAACTAGTGGCTGTAAGATACCATTAAGGCCAATAGATTACTTAGTTTATCCAGACCATAATAGTACTTAAAATAATAATAGAATTTATAGCCATATTATATAAAATAAAGTGATAGTTTTATTTGAGATCTCACACAAACACATAGGAATGGTGGAAATTGTTTTGCACATTGGCAGACTTGAGACAGAAACAGAAGTTTTCTGAAGTGTATTACTATAAGGCCTTAACCGTAATTCAGTGTTTACTTTCAGACTTTCAGAAAATTAGCTCACTGTTCGTTTTATGCAATGAGTAGTTAATATTACATGAAATAATAAATTGGCACCATAACTAAACAGAGCCTCTGGGCAGTTATCATAAAAAGAACGCTGGGAATCTAAGTATGGGAGTTAGGTTTTCACTGACAAATTCTGCACAACGCGAAATTAGTCATTACCGCTTCCTGGTTGGAGACACTTCAGTCTCAATTTAAAATGTCATCATTATACAAATCTTATTTATTATAATTGTGGGTGAGATTCAATTTGATGGAAGAAGAAGCTATTACAGCATTCTGTTACTTTTAAAACCTTAGGAATTTCACACTTTACCGATTGAAGGGCTGATATGCAGCACTAGAACCATTTCTCTGACATGCTTGAGGCTGATGGCGTGCCCAGACAGCTATTCCACTGTTCCCTGTTTCCTCCAGTTTCTGAATCCCTTACTTCCTGGTCTTAAGCAGTAATCCAGCTCCATACCACCCCCACAAAAAATAAAATAAAATCCATAGAAAACACCATGGAAGTTTCTATTGAGGCAGTGCTGGACGAGGGAAAGCATACTAATGAATGGAACCCTAAACAGAAGCTGCAGTCATTTATTTGAAATGGAAATGTAAAGGGCCATGAAAACCGATTGCATTGTTTATTGATGAATGTACTAAAGATCCTGATTTGAACATCACATATTGCACACAGGTATTGATATTTAATGCTGTTCCCTAAAGATATATACAATCGACCGTGTTCCAGTAAAAAATAAGTTAATTAAAGTCTACTTTATATGATCTTATTAAAAAGAAAGGAAAACCAGACAGCCTC
>NW_007731790.1:44571-45439 GCF_000696425.1 Galeopterus variegatus | reverse complement strand
TGTCATATGTTGAAGCCCTAACCCTTGATGTGACTATTTGGAGATAAGGCCTTCAAGAAGGTAGTTAAAGTCAAATGCAGTTATAAAGCTGGGGCCCTAAACCAAGAGAGCTGGTGTCCTTATAAGAAGAGGAAGAGACACCAGAAAAGCTCTCACACAGAGGAAATGACACATGAGGACAGAGAGAAGGTGGCTTCTGCAAGCCAGGAAGAGAGCCCTCACCAGACACCACTACTTCTGGCTGTCGATTTTGGACTTCCAGCCTCCAGAACTGTGAGAGAATAAATTTTTGTTGTTTAAGCAACCCAGTCTGTTGCATTCTTTTATGGCAGCCTAAGCAGACTACCACATACATGTAGTCACAGATTACATTACATATTAAAAGATGTTTGTCATTTTTTAAATGCTTGTTCATTTATGAAACTACCTTGCCTGAAGCCAATAATAACCAAAGCAGCAATTTATTGAACTCTTTCTCTTGATGGATACTGTTCCAAATGTTTTAATTTCATAAAGTAAGTCATATTATTACCTCTGCTTTACAGATAAGAAAAAGAGCCCAGGACAGTATAAATCACAGATCCAAAATACCCTGAATGTTATAACTAGTAAAGTGAGCTACAAAATAACATGTTTGTTAATCTTAGTATTATCTGAGAAAACGTACAATTGAATCACTGTACATTTGTGTGTTTAAAAGTATTTCTTTAACAAATGTAAAAATTTTAAACTTTCCACAATTTAATAAAGGCTTTATTTTGTCATAATTTATCTTATAATATATTGGAAGTCTCAGAAAAAGAAACAAAAGAACATTCCTAAGAAGATCACTATGCTGAGTTATATCTATTAAATACATTTATTTAAA
>NW_007731790.1:13010-44316 GCF_000696425.1 Galeopterus variegatus | reverse complement strand
AAAGAACATTCCTAAGAAGATCACTATGCTGAGTTATATCTATTAAATACATTTATTTAAATGTGGAGGAAATCATTTGTATTTGAAAACAATTGTAGGATTATTTAGTTAAAGGATCTTTTTTTTTGTTTTTGGTAAATCTTAAACAAAGAAGATAATCACTTTTTCATTTATCTACTGATTTTTATATATCTCTGCTTTAAAGCTGAGTGCCAAAATTTTCTTTTGAATCTCACGATGAGCTTAGAGACAAACATATTTCTAGGAGGTAGGGAAGCTGCTATAATTTTATTTTTAACTTGTCAGAAAGTAAAAATCTAACTAATGTTGATCTTTCTCTGACAGCACTTGCTTGGAAGGTTTCATCGCTTTGATTAATATTTAAACACTATGGCTTTCAAAGCAAATTTACGAGCTGAAATTACTAAAGCTACAATAAATACAGAAACATGTTACTGCTTTATTTTCTACATGAACTAAGAACAGCCATTAGGAATAAGCCAGTGAAATAAGGGGAAATTTTGTTTTCAGTTTATTTTTTTTATTGGCCATTGAAATTTACAGTGCGAAAGATTACACGGTGGTGGTATTGTTCACTGGTTTTTGAGCTAGACTGTCTGGATTTGAATTCTGGCTTCACTACTCACTACCGGCTGTATGACATTGGGTAAGTTACTTCCCCTCAGTGCCTCAGTTTCCTCATCTGTGAAATGGGGTAATAACAGTATTTCACAGGACTTTTATGCACCTTAAGTGAGTTATAACAGATATAGTGCAAAGAAGAATGCCTGGTACAGAAGCATTCCATATGTGCTAGTGATTAATATCCCCTATAAATATAATATTTAAATAAAGTCATGGTTCTATAATATTTACCCATTCACTTAACAGATATTTATCCATTCAGCAAATATTTATTGCATACATGACATGGCAAGGAACACAGAAGCATTCCATATGTGCTAGTAATTAATATCCCCTATAAATATAATATTTAAATAAAGTCATGGTTCTATAATATTTACCCGTTCACTTAACAGATATTTATCCATTCAGCAAATATTTATTGCATACATGACATGGCAAGGAACTGGTGT
This sequence comes from Galeopterus variegatus, assembly GCF_000696425.1. Taxonomy (NCBI): domain Eukaryota; kingdom Metazoa; phylum Chordata; class Mammalia; order Dermoptera; family Cynocephalidae; genus Galeopterus; species Galeopterus variegatus. The sequence goes on along the minus strand of NW_007731790.1, from coordinate 43,219 downwards.
GAAGAGTTAAATAATTCATGGGACCCCTTGTCTAGGAGCTAGCATTCCAGTGAAGCAAATAGACACATCAGTGGTTAACAGGCACTGTCTGTTGAGTTATCTAGTAGCTCAGAGAACTGGAAAGTTGAAATGAGTTCAGGGAACTTTCTAGAAGGGATGTGGCTGGAGCTGGGTTTTGCAACTTTGATGACTCAGAGTTAGTTAGAAAAGGAAATGGAAGCAGCCATTCCAAGTGGAGAAAACAGCACGGGAAAAACATCATGGCCTGAGGAGTCTGAGAAACAAATACAGTTGTGAGTAGCTTGCAAAGAGCTTATGGTGGCCATGAGGAAATCAAGCTGAGAATTAAAGGCTGATCCCACAAGCTCTCCCAATTCCTATTTTCTGCAGCTCAGTGGTGGTCTCTTTCTTCTGGCATCAATGATGCAATTCTGACTGTGGGGTGGGAAAAAATGCATGATAACACTTTTGCCCACTTGTTCATATGGGATCAGCGTTCCAATAAATAACCAGATAAAAATCATCCTGATCTAAGGCCTATGGTTAACTGGACATCATCCAAAATATACTTATGTTGAAGTAGACTAATTTCACCTGCAGCTGAAATATTTTTATATGCAGCTCAAAGATGGCTTGACAAGTGTTAATCCAAAAAGTATTACAATATATTTAAAAGTTTAAAATTCAGTGTTAAATAGTCCCATGAAATGTAATAAAATTTCACATCTGGTTAAAGAATACATATTGTCTAAATTACAGAGATGAAAAATTTCAAACTAAGTGTGAAAGCAGCTTCAATTAATGACTGCTATTTATGACCCAACCTATTCTTTGGATGCATACAGAATTATTGAGCTCATGGCACACAAAAGCCTGAATAACTTCAGAAAAATTAACGATGAGAGAAATAGTTAATCATGCCAGTCTCATTGTAGGTCGGCAAGGCCATCACTTCAGGTGGGCCTAAATCAGCAATATTAAAATGAATAATTTACCCAGCTTTGACTTGAAACCGACTGACCGTTTTATGCCTAAGGAAAAATAACATGGGGCTTTGTAGCTCTTTACTTTGATTGCTTGTAATACTCATTGATCTGACGACAAACAGTGCATAAATCTGTTTTTCAGCAACAGATGAAACTAAGGTGTCAATTAAAAATGACCGAGCAGAAATTGGAACATGATTACCAAATCTATAGAACCCGACATTTATTGATTCATACATAGCTACCTCACTGAGAAGAATGAACTGTATGAAATAATCTTTCAAACAATTAACTTTAGAGGACTTCTGAGACAAAATGGTGAATTTCTAACTGACAGCCGTAAGGACTCAACACATGTTCCTTCTAATTTTTCTTTCTTCACTTAATAAACAAGATCATAGATTCAAATTCTGTTTGCCTGTTGTGTTGACAACTTGTGCAGTAAACTAGTTTCCACCTAATGCTCCTTTAATGTTAGAGGAGATCAGTTCAAAAGAACAAGCTTACATTCTTATGGGGGAAATCAAATATACTCATCACACTATTTAGGACCAAAGACTAACAGCAAGTGAGACCTGTGAGATGAGTAATATAGTAAATAATTGATTACCAGAAGCCATCGGAGAATAAAGGATTCTCACCTTCTACAAAAGAGGAAGTTGAGGCATGAAGCAATTAAGCAGGTAAGTCACTTGCCCAGAGACTGACAAATCATTAGTAAGTGACAAAGCCCCAAGTCAAGTCCCAATCCGAAGGACCCTGGAATTGACATTAGTGCAGTTCACCAAATATTTACAGGTCTCTGCCTTCCTGGCACATGGTAAGCTTATGCTTCCTATCTCCATTGTGGTTGGTAGGGGTCATGGGTCTAGCACCAACCAATAGGTTACAAGCACAGTGACATAGGTATCTTTCTGGATAAAGCATGTAAGTGCTGTTGCCAGACTCTCCAGAGCTCTTTCCTCCTGTCCAATGCAAATGGCAAGGTTCCAGCTAGTGGCTTCTCTGCCAATCAGAGTTCCAGAGTGAGGTGAAGCAGACAGTGTCCAGTCAAGCTGCAATGCAGCATTGGAACAAAATGAACTTCTGTTGTTTGTGGCTTCTGGGATTTTTGGTTTGTTGGTTTCCTCAGCACAACCTCACCTACCCTAACAATGAGAACTGCAAAGCCTATTCTGTCCCCACAACGGAGCACAGGAAGCCAACGGATCTGGAAACAGGGATGAGATTTGGACTTTAAAGAATGGGAAAACTTGGGCTACAGAAGAGAAATTTGGAATTCCAGGCAAGAGCCAAGCATACAAACTAAATGTCGTTGGTATTTTTGGAGGACCTCCAAGAAACTGCCCTAAGAGTTCGGAGTATCAGGAGGGAATTGGAACTTAAGAAATAATGACCCGTGCGGTGGAAATAGTGAAATGGGAACTTAGTCAAAATATCTCTTCTCAATATGAAAGAGGCCATTTGTAGATAACTGCACACTTTTATAACCATAACATCATTTTGGGGAATATGATACAATGCTAGTACCTCCATAACCTCCAGGATAAGAAGATATTATTTGTTACAACCGCTTTTCTAATTCTTTGCATGTGTTTCTGAAATAGCATTTTTGATAACAAAGCAAATACATTGGGGAATATGATACAATGCTAGTACCTCCATAACCTCCAGGATAAGAAGATATTATTTGTTACAATCGCTTTTCTAATTCTTTGCATGTGTTTCTGAAATAGCATTTTTGATAACAAAGCAAATACATGTGGTCTCTTAGGAGCCCTCATGGGGCTATAAAGCCTCTGAAGGAATATTTGGATGGACTAATGCTAGCTTTTTAAGAAAGCACCTCGTTCCAATATGTGTCCAGCAATGGTTTTCAAAGGATAATTTCGGGAAGCCCTCAAAGTATCTGTGTGGGACTTCCCACACCTGTTCAGTGGCCAGAATGTTTTTGCACTGGCTGCCGGGAACAAATGAAGACCCATATCCCTGGAATGATGATCAATAGTAAGGCAGCTTTGTTGAAGGGACACAGGGACGTCTGCAATTCCAGACTGAACCTGACCAAGTTTTTAGATCTCATTGGAATGAATCTGGTGAATGCGGCCAGAGGGAGAAAAAAATGAGAAATAGATATGGCTCCACCAACTTGTTTGCTTAATGTGTATTAGCAGAGGGGAAGGGTTAGTATCTTGTTCTTCTAGTAATTCAATTCTTTCTTTGACTAAAGTTTTACTGATACATGTTCTGGCAAAATCTGGAGGCAACCCCCGTTACTGTGGGTCCTTCCCTTGAGGCTCTGGGCTAGGCTCGGTCCCCTTAATTGGGGCTGCCATTAAGCCTAGACCTTGCATACCAGTGTGTTTAGCATACTGCGTTATAATATCTGTTTATGTGTGTGTCTGACTCTTCCATGAGACTGAAATGCCTCTGAGGAGAGGGATCTTTTAGTGTTCACCATTGTTTCCTCAGTACCCAAGGCAGAGATGGGTAAAAAGTAGCTTAAAGCAAGTTTAGTTTTTTAAAAAAAATGAAAGAAAGAATTAATAAACTTGAAGCTAAATGATGCATCTATCTATTGTTTTACAAGTAAACCCCAGTAGAAGTCCCATTATTTTACATTGTGAGAGTGTTGCAAATGCCTTAGTTTGTAGTGTCACATTCAGTTTCACATATTACATTCTAAGCTATGTACATGTCACTTGCCCCCAAATCATATCATTTAACAACAAGGTATTACCATTTTTTGGTTTGCAGATGAAAAACTACAGCTCAGAGTAGTTGTATGGCATAAGGGAAACAATCTTTTTTAGGAGGCAAGAGGGTATGCTTTCTTACTGCGTAAATTTATTATAATATTAGTAAGTCTGATGATTCTAACACATGAGTAATATTTCTCTACTGCTTGTAATTCCATATAATTCAAAATAACATTATTCACATGAACTCCTACAGTGAACATATTCTTATGATGGAGATACCTTAAGTGAATTTTGTAACTAGGGTCTACGATTGTGTCTAAGAGCAGAAATTTGGGAAATAGACTGTGTGGTTTCAAATTCCAGCTCTACAGAACCTATGGCAAGATTTCTAGGTGTCAATTTCCTCATTTGTAATATAAGGACTATAATACTTACCTCACATGGGTGTTGAGAGGGTCAAAATATTAAATAGCTATAAAATAGTTAACACATGGACAATGCTTACTTAATAGGTATTAGCTATCATTGACATCCTCATCAGAACCACTGGGGTCAACTTTTAAACCATTATCTATTTTACTGAACACAGAATAGAAAAACTCTATTTTTCTGCATATTATTACAGGATCAGAGATTGTGGCTTTAGCATGGAAGACCCTTTGTGATCTACAAGGCCCCCCATGCACTGGCACTTCCTCTCCTGGCCTCTGAGCTCCACCCACCTGATGACTGCTCTTCAGCTGTATTGAAGTGTCTCCTACACTTGAATGAAGGCCCTAACAGGAGGGAGATCTCCAGGGTCCCCAGCCTTCATTGCTCATCTGTATAAAATACAGTCTCCCCTTCACTTATCACCTCTTTGCCTGGAAAATTCCTTTCACTTCTTTAGGGTTCAGCTAGAACAGCATCTACTCTGAGAAGACTGCCATGAACCCCTTGCAACCAAACCTAACTGAATCCTTTCTAAGTACGTCTATAGCCCCTATACCGACCCCTATGCCCATCTTTGTCCTCTGATCTGAGTTTGCCTCCATACCCGCCTACCTCCCCCACTGGACAACAAATTACCCAAGAGCAGGAGCTGAGTCTTTTCACCTTTTTATTTGTCACCCATCTGGAGCATCAGGCCACTGGACAAAAAAGTACCCAAGAGCAGGAGCTGAGTCTTTTCACCTTTTTATTTGTCACCCATCTGGAGCATCAGGACCTTTGATAAACAGGTGTTGAACAAATTAATAAGTGAGAAATATATCTCAAGTGGATTAGAGCATCTGCACTAGATTGCTTAAAGCAATACTTCCCAAGCATTTTTATATAAGGGCAAATCAGAGCACAATAGGAAAACAGAAGAGGAGTTTTTTCACCTAAGCCTAATGCCACAGACCCCGACAGCCTGGAGAACTGAAGAATCACCCAAGCATGGAGGGACACCCCCTAAGAAAAAAAGCTCTGGCCTAGAGCACAGAATATGACAGCTGGAATCTCATTCTCTCACTTTTCCGCTACCTTCACTCTGTCTTCCTCAGGCAACTCTAATGAATTAAAGGTGAGATTCCTCTTTAATGACTGTGAAGGTGACATGCTTGATCCCTCAGTTGGAGCAACCAGATGATGCAGGGTCTAATACCCTCTCTGCCACTCGGAGAATGGCATTGACATACCCTTGTTAAGTAACAATTTCCCTATGACAATGCTTGCTCTGGCTACCCCATGCATCTGTTGTCAGGGTAATACCATACACTATACGTAAACATGATTTGAGATAAAGTTCTATATAAAGATGGTAATGGATTGCAAACACATACTCCTAGTATGTGAAATCATGTCATCCATTGTAAGTAGGTTCAGTTCACAATTTATCTCATAAACCACCACACACAAATGAGAGGGAAATGAGGTGCTATTAGGAAATACAAGACAATAGATGATCATAAGGACTTTTTCAAGCGAACCATCTCCCAAATTGTAATGAGTATTCTAGGAGATGCTAGAATTTGAAACTCTTCCTTTAGTGGCATTGGTATTTTTGACGTACAGCATAGAAATCCTCTTTTTATATTTGGAACATTTCTTACCTTTTGGAGGGAGCAAAGCAAGATCTTTGCCTTGTGTTCCCTATTGTAGCCGAGGCATAGTCGTGGCACGTTGGCTCTTCCAATCAGATATAGGCTTGGGCCAGACCGGTGACACAGGAAGCAGAGGCTGCTCTGTGTCCTTGCACACCAGTGTGGTGGCAGCTATAACAGTCATGCCCAGTTTTTGGAGGCAGAAATGATGGTTTGAAAAGTGACCTCTGATCGGTTCAATGGTGCAAAGTAATAGAGTTCATGCTCAAAGACAGGGCAATGTTGTCTTCGAGGGACCAACTCCTCAGCCTAATTACCAATGTTTTTTCTTCTTTCTTAACTTTCAAGACCAGGTCTGTGGTCATCTCCGGGGATCTGTGAACTGCTCTATACCCTTTAATGAATTTATTTTCTGCTTAAATGAGCCAGAGTTGGTTTCTGCTACGTACAACTTAGGTCTAGAAGCATTCTAATAAAATAAAATTAATTTTATATATGAAGCAACCAAAGAACTGAAAGTTATATGACTTGCTTGCATCATATAGCTAGAAAGAGAATCAGATGCGCCACCGGGCCGGCCCAGAAATACAACATTTTATGGTGATGTGGTTGGATCGATAAAAGTTAACAAGGACTTAGAACTTACATCTTTGAAAAGAAACACCAGTGGAATGAATATTCTTTTCCATCTGTTTCTGAAAAAAAAAATATTTTGTTATGATGTATTCACATAATTTATTGTGGGTGAATCCATTTCCCATAACAGGGTCTTCCAAGACTGCATATCGTTCCAGAGAAATAGCTTTAATGTACCATTTATTATTGTCTATAACACTACATCTTCCTTTCCTTTTCCTCCTTTACTTATTGGGTATCAAATATGCTGGCTACTTTACAAACTCTTGCCAAAATAATCCTCACAGTCCAGGGCAGTGCATGGAAATGCATGTACAAGTGCTGCTCTCGTTGCTTCACCTGCTTTGCTTTACGGAGTCCCCTTAAAAGATCTGAATTTCTCAGCTTTTAAAACCAAGAAGGCAACTCTAAGTCCAGAACATCTGCCCCAGCTGTATTTCCCATTTTGGCCCTGAATTCCAGGAAGCACTTGAGTTCACAAAGCTGCCAAGACATATATTCACAAGCGTGGGGCTCAAGTTACCATGGAATAGTGTCCATGGAAGTCTCCTTAGACTTTTGAAATTCTCCAGTATCAGCAAAAAAGAGAACATATCACCATTAAACAAATTAAGCTGAAATATGTTTAGAGACTATAAAATGGTTGTCACACATCTGGAAAAAGAGTATAGTGTGGGCCATGTAAGGAGAGGAGCCTAGAAAAAGGAAAATATTAATTGAGCAGATCAAAGAAAACCGGGGAATAGGAAACTATCAAGCTAACTTGGATACAAAGTCATTAGCAGATATTACTTTGTTTACAGAAACGGAGAGCACGGTCCTCTGCCAGAGAAGACTGGTTCCAAGACACAAAACCATTGCACGTGTGTTTGCCTAGTTCCTGATCATTTAGCCAGATCCCTCCCACGTTCACCAGCACCTTTTACTTTACACCAACACCTCTGTCTGTGTTACCATAGTGGAGACAGGCTGAAATAACCCTAGCATGGTACAACTGTGCCTTTTTACTGATCTGCATATTCTGGGTGCCAGAACATTGAGTCTTGGTAGTCAGGTGCCTCCAACTCAAATTATTATCTGCCACTTATTTACGGAGGTATGTAACCTGAGTTATGCTAATGGGACAAAGTGCAGGGTAGTCAGTGGAAGCGTGGATTTTAGAATCAGCTTTCCTGGTTTGAATCCATCCCTTATCTGCTTATTTACTTTACCTGTCTGGACCTCAGTTTCCTTATCTGTGAAATGGGGATGGTAGTGGTACTAGCTCATGAGATTATGGTGTGTATTAAATAAGTGAACATATATTATAGTGCTTAGAACAGTATAGCATTCACACTGTGCACATATTTGCTCTCATTATTATCACCCGTGTGTCCCATGAAGTTTCAGCCCCTCCCATCTTCCTCTGGGTGGTCAGTTATTATGAACTAGAAATAATTCTCCATCTCGATATCTTCAGTTGCTCCGAGTTCATTGTAAGTGTATTGTCCAAGCATTCATTCTGCGCTTCAGACACCCCTCAAAACAGCACTAGCTTTCTGCCCAATAACAACTTTTGGTCTCAGCTTGTGCTGCTTGAGGGAGTTGACTACAAATGGGATTGACACAAGTGGAATTTTGGAGGTTGATGGAGATATTCTAAAGCTGGGTGTGGTAATGGTTGCACAATGTATACATTTATGAAAAATTGTAAAATTGTACACTTACAATGTGTGAATTTTATGTTATGTAAATTATACATCAATGAAAATGTAAAAAGAAAATAATGATAATGATTATTAAAAAACATTCTCATAATATCCTTTAGAAGACCTCGAACTATAAAGAGCCGCTATGGAGATAGAGTGGAAGCAAGTCCTACATGGTTCCTTTTCTCTCTCTCTCTCTCTCTCTCTCTCTTGATGACTCAATTATTTATTTTAGAAATAGTAACACCATTCCTTGGCTACAACACTTCTAGGGCATAAGAAATCAGGCAGTATTTCTGAGACCCATCCTAGGGTATTTTCTGCAATGAAGAGCAGCACATGTGAAAAGACTTGGGAGTAGATTTGAGAAAGCTGGAACCTGCCGTCATGTGAAGTTCTAGATTTCCCAAATCTACTCTCAAGTACCCTCTTCAGTCTCACTGCTCTTCAATCCAGAAAATATCCTGAGTGAAAGAGCCAATTAGAAACTGTAGGTGCATTAAGAAAGATGGAAAGTCTTTTGCTTTTTGTTAAACAAGACAAAATTGGGTCTTTATGTAATCCTCTAACTACTTTGAGACTCACTCAATTAAAAGAGACTTTAAAGGAAACTGCCATCACTAGGAGCAAAGTTGATTCTAGCAAAACCTTTTCTTTGTTGAATAGCAAAATTTACTTTAAGCAAATAGAGATGATTCTTACATTATAGAAAAAAAGAAGAAGAAGACAAGGAATAGGAAATACAAATTGCACCACCTAAAAAATGACTGATCAGAGCAAAAATAAGCTTCTGTTTTTAACTGTGCTAAAAGTTTTACTTCAAGCGCAAATCTCAAGGAAATATTACAGTGAATCCCTTTTGTGTTTGGCATTTCTATTTGCGTTTTGGCAAATTCTTGATATGTTCAAAAGACAGCTAATTCTGTCTATTGAAACTTGTTCTAGCAGGGTGGGTAGCTGCTTGTTAACATAAATGGCAGATACTGGCAGAAGCTATGAGATTTGAATTAAGACAATCACAGCAGTGTATCCAACTCTGCTTGTGCGGAAATCCTTGGAAGATATCATTCTCATTTCGGAAATATCAAGAGATAGAGATTTGGGATGTATTTCAATGAACCAATAAATTCATTTATGTTTTTACTCTCATCGTTGAGGCTTTATTTTATTTAAAAATAAAATGTCAATCTAGGGCCGGCCCGGTGGCGCACTGCTACAGTGCGCCGCTTGGGAAGCATGGCGGCGCTCCCGCCGAGAGTTCGGATCCCATGTGCAGACGGGCGGCTCACTGGCTGAGCGAGGAGCGGGGGCAACACCGAGGGTTGCGATGCCGTTGCCGGTCCCGGTCCAGTACAGGCGTGACACTGAGGGTTGCGATCCGTTGCCGGTCACGAAAAAAGACAAAAAGACAAAAAAAAATAAAAATAAAAAAATAAAAATAAAAATAAAAATAAAATGTCAATCTAATTTCCAGTAAATTGTTCCACTCATGCCATCTAATCAGGAAATATGCCACTCAACATTCTCCAAGATTGGTGATTTGTGTTTCAAAAGAGTTGAAAATTGATCCAGAGTCTCTGTGGGTCTTAGAAGGCAGAGTCAACACCAAGGTTTGGTGAGGTAGGGAGGGGACACAGATGACCTCCTGCTGGGAATGTGCAAGGCTGTTCAGGTGGCTGCTTTTGCTGTATTAAGAGTACTAATAGAACAGGTCTGTCATCCTTAGAAAAAGATTGGCCTCTTCTGACCTGCAGAAGCAGTCTGTGGGTCTTAGAAGGCAGAGTCAACCCCAAGGTTTGGTGAGGTAGGGAGGGGACACAGATGACCTCCTGCTGGGAATGTGCAAGGCTGTTCAGGTGGCTGCTTTTGCTGTATTAAGATTACTAATAGAACAGGTCTGTCATCCTTAGAAAAAGATTGGCCTCTTCTGACCTGCAGAAGCAAAGGTACCAAGACACCAGATTTACCCTGAGTTAATGTTCACCTAAATTATTGATTGCAGCGTGAGATACGAAACAGCTGGCAACTCAGTTTGTGATGCTTTTTCTTTGAGTTGCAAGAGCAGAGCTATAAATCCAAACCTGAGAGGCTTTCTTTATCTTTTCTACTTGTGAAATACACCTCTTTGACAGGACTGACCCTAGGTCATTTAAAATCAATTACTAATAAATCTGTGGTGCTTTTTCTTTCTCTCATTGAAAGAGAAAGTGGCATTTTGCGAATTAATTTTTGTCTCTAGCTTACCTTTTCCTAAGCTGTTCAGCTGTGACTTCCTTTATTTATTTCACAAAATGATTGAGGATTAAGTTTACTGGATATTAAGATGCCTTGAGGTGCAAGGATGTTAAACCACACGGTGAGCTAAAATATTTCAAAAGCTCATGCAGATGTTAACAACCAACATAAAAACCACTGAATGATTAAATAGAGTGTTTGGATCATTGTATATTTCATTTATTTCCTTATAACTCTTCTCACTACAAAATAGTTTAGAGATGGTATGAAATAAAAGGCATATGCAATAAGGCAATTTTCAGGAAATTCAGCTAAAAATTGAATAATGATATAAATATTTTAGCCACTAGGGATGACAGAAGTAATATTATTATTTACTTGCCTTTGAATTTAAGCTTCCTGGCAGATGGGGAAAAAGTGAATTATACTAATTATCCCTTACAAATTAACATAGATTTATTTAAAATAAATGTTTTCTACTACCATTTCTAAAACAGAAGCTCAACCTAAGATATGTAATCCCAATTATACAGAAATTAATGCATATTCAACATATTCATGTGAAGTCATGAAGTTTGGATCCCCATACTGGCCAGCCACCAAGGGGACAAAAAATTATATATATTGATTCCAAATTGCCAGGAATACACATCCCTGGATTAAAAAACATTGTTGGAAAAGATTTCATCATATGCAATCATAAACAGGAGGCACAAATAACAAAACAGATGTATCATTAATGCTGGTTTTGTAAGAAATACAAAAGTGATTTTCATTTGGTTGTTTTTCAAATTAATTATTTATAATGGCCAATGCTGTTACACTGAAGCACAAATAAGGAAACAGGAGCAAAACGAACAAAATCCATGTGTATCATTTTCTATTTATCTAATTTCCTGCAAGGATATAATTAGAATACTTACAAGGCTAGGTAAGTCAAAGGACCCCAAGATTATCTATGGTAGACATAATTTCTAAGTGGAGTGTTTTATAACATACAATCCAAGGATATATATTTCAATTACCCCTTAAAGTATCCGTAAACTTCAGGTAAACTCACTGAAGGCAGAGATCTTATTTATTTATTTATTTTTTCTAACATTAAATCCCCGGTACCTGGCAAAGGATGTGGCACACACTAGGCATTTGAAAGACACTTGCTGGATTAAATTTAACTATATTTTCTTTTAAAAGCAACTTTCAATATCTTTAATTTTCCACAGTACACTAGCATTGAAAAACCATCTTGGGCAGATTTTTTAAAGAAAAGCTCCATTATTTCTCAGTTCTAAGCAGGATAACTTCTTCATGTGGCTACCAACGTGATTAAGACACAACATGTATGCTCAGATCACTGAGCATTCTGAACAGAATTTCAAATTTTTGAACCTTTTAAAAATGTGTTATCCCCTGAGCATAATAATTTTAACTATGATTTGATTGATATTAAGCTGTTATTTCACACAATTGTCCAATATTCATGAATCCATTCATGGTTCACAATAGCCCACTATTTTATGAGCTTTTCAATCTAGATACTAGATCCTGCCCTCCTACTTACCATGGCTCAAACAAGTATCATTTTATAAAGGGAAAGTACCATGTCTTTGTGCTCTATATTGGAAAATATAAAAAGTAGTTGCAGGCCTTAAACACATCTATGATCTTCAAACAAGTGCAAAACTACCCTGAGTTACCCCTGACTTTGATTACTGTAGAATAGAATTCTAAATACTACAAAGGAATAGCTCATCTTATATAGTAATATTTTTTTATAGATGTAGCACTTTATCTCATTTAATCTTAACAACTGTCCTATAAGAAGGAATTAAAAGCCTCATTTTAAAGACAAGAAATCAGAGGCTCATAAATGTTTGGTTAGAATGTTAGTTAATAGTAGACAGTGAGATAGAATGTTGGTTTCTTCTATCACGATAGGCTAGGTAATTCTGTGGTAGAGAATCCCAAACCCCAAAGGCCTGAATGAACAAGGTTTATTTCCTCTGCTTGTGGATTGACTGGGGCTCTGTCCCACATCACTGTCTTCTTCACAATGAGACCAAGACTAACACAGCAGCCACAATCTGGAAAACTGCAGTTTGCTCTTGCAGGAAAAATCCCTTTGAAGGATCTCACATGGCAATTAAATGCTCTAGCCCAAAGGAGAAATCATGTCTACTTCCAACTGATTGGACAGAACTAGACACAGAGCTCTACCAACCACAAGGTGACCAAGAAATATAATCCTACCATGTGCCCAAGAAAATAACACACTAGTGTCCCATTTCCCAGCCCTCTGCTCTTTCCAGAACCTCCCATCATATAGATCTCAATTATTTCTATGGTGCCTAAAGTAGTACTTAGCCAGGGCAATACAGATAGACTCCTAGATAGATGTGGTGGTGAACATTCTTGAAAAGCCACTTTGATGGGAGAGGTTAAGGGTGTGAGCACTAAAGTCAGTCAGACTTGGGCTTCTGTTTGCATTTTTGCTCACTGCACAAGGGCTTCAGACTTGAGTCAGACAACCTAGCTCCTTAGCTCTCTTGCTGTGTTCATTTAGACTTGGTATTGTAACCCTCCTAATTCTTTATCCCATTGTTATAGTTAGTATAGAATAATTTATATCTCAGAGGCTTGCTGGGAAGTCTAAATGAGATAAGGCAAGCCAGGTGCTTTTCACAGTTCACAGCAAGCACTTCGGAAAATTAGTTATCAAACACTTATTATTCTCTTCTTCATCATTATCAAATAAATGATTCTGCAAATTCTTGATCATTTCCTGAGGATAGGCTGCTGGAAGTGAAATAGCCAGACGAAATTTAATGAACATTTTGAGGGCTCTTGACTTAAGATTTGCATTTGGAGATAACTGTACAAATGCACATTCCTACCAACAGTGAGCGAGGTGGCCCATTTCACTAAGTCTCCACCAACTTTGGGATTTCAATCCAATTCCCCAGGTTTTCTCACTGCCAGATTCCTGTGATATTTCAAATTCCACCATTAGCACCATTAAAGACTATCTCCTGAAGACAACTACTTCATTTGAAAAAACAGGATGTCAGCCTTCATGTACTCCCTAGTATATTGATATAGAGACATTATCAAATCAGAAAACATGCTGCTAAGCACTGTGAATACAACATAGTCACATTATTCGTGGTGGCATAAAGAACTGCAGAGATTTCTAGGCAGAGGAAAGAGCACTGATAAGGAAGAGATTAACAACTTTAGCAACGAGTAAAAGTATGGAGATTTAGGCACGACATAGCAAGGGGCACAATAGGAAGTCTACCTCCTTCAGATATTTTCTTAGGGTCTATTGGACCCCTAAAACCGGTAAAGAATAAACTTGAAGACCTCTGCAGGACCTTAGCAATTGGTGGGCATGAGATCCGCAAAAGTTAGCTGGCTTACTCACTGTCAAACAGGTAGGTAGTGTCAAACAGAAATGGAAGCCTGAGTACAGTGCTGCCTCTTTCCATTTACACTTAACTACATTTGTTGAACTATTCATTCTGAAGCTCTTGACACACACACACACACAAAACCTATAGTTAAAGCAAAATTTCTCTACAAAAGCGAAGATTTAAACTAACTCCAGGGACTCAGAGAACTCAAAGTGTCAATGTTTTCCTTGGAAGTAAAAATCTAAAAGAGTCAGTGGTATAGTATGAGAGGGAGAAGTTATTTCCACAGTAATTTGATAAAATATTTTCCACCTTTGCAAGCAGAGCACCTGCTGGAATCAGGTGGGTATGTTAGAGGATAATTGCAGAGAAGAAATGCATTAATATCTTCTGGAAGCCTGTGCTCAAATCTGTTCAACATGATTATTTTTTGTTCTCAATTCTCTTTGTTGAAGAAATAGTCTTGGTGCCCTTTTCCACAGTTTTAAAAATTAAACTTTTATTTTATCCTTTGAGGAAGAAAGCTCAAGTGCAAACGTTCCTTCAGGTCACTTGTCTAAGCCCACACTATTTAAACAGCTGTATATCAAATGATAGGAGCACTAAGACTCTTGCCTTGTTAGCAATAAGCCATCTGAAATGCAAGTCCCCAAGTGTCAAGCATTTTATACTTCATCTCCATACCAGCAAAACAAAAAGTACCTGGGAAATTATCTGTCTTGCAATGTTTTCAGATGTTTTCCTATTTGTGTTTTACGGCTATAATCACTCAGATAAGTGCCTGAGCTCTCAGCACTTTTCCTGCTATGAAAGTTTTACTCTAGAATATTCTATTACTGGTAATGCCCTCCCTTAGTACATGCACGTGCATATACACATGCACACAGAAATATTTCAAGGATTAAAGTTCTGAAAAGCCTTTCACTGAGTCATGCTCTAAAACCTTATATTTTTATGGGGAGTGGGTTCTAAAATGAAACTTGTTTCTCTGTTTGGATTCTGAGATGTTAGTCCATCTGCTTCTGAGAATGGCATCCCAGGAGCCTTAAAGCATTAAGTCTATGCCTTGAGTCATTCCCAGAAGGGGAATGGAGATGTCAGAGCTGGAGAAATTGTAGATTATAGCAAGTGTGTTGATATTCCACAAAAATTTGTTTATGTTGGCCAAGCACTGTTGGGGTTTTGAAATCTGCTCCGGCTGTTCACAAGTCTGCGAAGTCAAGAGATGGAGAACTAGGGCACCAAAGGCAAAGAGTCAGAGGAAAAAGCCTTCCAAAGGCTTTGCAAATTCAACTGCAATAGTCTCTACAGTTGCAAGGGGAAGTATAGCCAGAATGGTAGAGAAAACAGGGAGATGTTCAATAAGCTTTTAACACTTTTCTACATTAAAGAGCTTATTAAATGTGAAATCATTCTGCCCAAGATCAGCCTAGGATGGCATAATTGCAAGTTTCTGACAGGGAAACTGAGATCAATCGTAAGAAGTTTTATAGTGAATATCAATATTTAGAAGTTTTGATTTCTGCTGTTGAAATGTCTGTGGGGCCCAAAATCTGAAACCGTAGACGTCTTGTCTGGTTCTCTTCTTCTTCTTCTTCTTCTTTTTCTTCTATTAAAAATGGAATACACTATTGAAAACAAAACTTTAGTGCTTGGAAACCACCATGTCAGCTTCCAGTAAAGTTGGCAACAGGAGCAAGTGATGGTGAACTGGTTTATAAACCTTCTTTCCATTTGGGTCTCCAATGGGAATTTGCAAACACTAACCATGTATCCTCTAAGTAGAGAGGAACAAACATATTTAAAATGTGTCTATAAGAGTCTAAACCCATTGAAAAGTAAAAATTTCAATCAAAAAATACATATGGGCTTTATATGAAATATGGATGTAAACATGCACCCCCCCCCCACCACACAGTACCTGACTGTCATATGGAACAAAACATTTTCTTTTCTTCTTCTAAGTAAAATTTGCTACCTTGTTGACAGAAACGCAGATTTAAACATCTTTCTCACTGCCTTGTTTCCTGGTCACCATGCCCATATGGCTATCTGAATCTACCAAAGTATATCGAAGATTTTCTTTTGTCTTGTTTTTCCTGTCTCCTAGCAATAAGTTTATATGCAGTGTTAAGGTTAAAGCGGTAGCTTGATTTAGCTACTCAGAAATGACTGTTCTAACATGTTTTACTCCATAATTTTGCCAGTGTTAAATGGCCACAGTAAGCCCTTCATCTAATTTCCTGGCAAGGGATGATGGTATTTTCCCCACTATCCTCCCTGTATAAATCCTTCACATATCAACACAACTGGCAGTGGTCCTTTCTTCTGATGCCTAAAAAGCTGCTCATGACATTTATCATCTATTATATGTACCAATTAAATCCTCATTTTTTCCTTAAATTCATTGTTATTTTCCCAAAGGCAATGATTCTCTCTCTGTCTTCCTTCATCTAATTTCCTGGCAAGGGATGATGGTATTTTCCCCACTATCCTCCCTGTATAAATCCTTCACATATCAACACAACTGGCAGTGTGATGCCTAAAAAGCTGCTCATGACATTTATCATCTATTATACGTACCAATTACATCCTCATTTTTTCCTTAAATTCATTGTTATTTTCCCAAAGGCAATGATTCTCTCTCTGTCTCTCTCTCTCTCTCTAAATATATTTATATACGCCCAGGCAATTCTCAATTTTAAACAAGTTAAAATTGCAAATAAATAGGCCAAGGCATTGAATTGTCAAGATTATTTCCTCAACTTCCACTAACTTTAATTTTAACATTAATATATTTTTTTTATTAGTTGGCTCAGTTAATGTTTTAAAATTGGGACAAAATACAGTATTAAAAGTCAACTAACTGGCAAACATACTAATGTAATTATTAGTGATTGTATAGCCAAAAAAAAAACATGTTGGAGAAGAAAAACAGGTTTTACTTGCCTGTAGGAACAAAGCCAGGACTCTGATGTATTTGCCTTGTGCAAAAGCCTCGGCTATGAGGAAATAGGGTTTTCTATATGAGGCAGTGAAGGGTGCCATATTTTTTACTTAAGGCTGTCTTTGTTGCCAGGACTTTCTAGTGATGTGTTACTCTAACCAGGAGCAAAAAAACACCCGAGGAGATGAGAAAAACTTTATCTAAGCAAGCTTGGTTTAGAGTGTTGCTGCTGCTTATTGGAATATTTATAAAGAAAAAATGACAACTGTGGCCTTGTCTTTGTTTATGTCTTCTAAAGTCAGAAAGTCGTGTTACTACAATGTTAATTATGGAGGGTCAGGACTCCCAAGGTACTGCTCTGGCCTGGGCTAAGGATCTAAAACCTGAATTTGTGGCACCCTGGAGTCAGTAGTAAGCTGAAAATAGCAAAACTAGAAAGAATGGGGATCGAGGTAAGGGGGTGAACTATGAGACCAATTGTGTTCAAATTAACTTGAAGATGCCTCCATCTATTTTGCAGCACCTGACCCATGACTACCAGGTACACAGCCTCACTTCCTTCCTTCTTTCCTTCCTTCTTATTACACATTATCATGCACTTTATTTTTTTGCCACCAGGACTATGAAGACAAATAATCTACATGCATAGTCATTATCTGAGGATCTTCTTAAAGTGCAGAGACTATATGACTGGGACAGGGTCTGAAAATCTGCATTTCTAGCAAGCTGTCAGTCTGCAAGTCCAGAGACCATACTTTTAGACACAAACTTCTAGTTGGATTCTTTGAACCCGCATTTGGTAGTAACTGAAAATTCCAGAAAATGAATTATATCCCCAACTCCAGTTTTGTGCTTGATCCTCAGGTAACCCAAAGAAGAAATTTTAATAGATTATCCCTTTACCATGAAAATGCCACAACATTTTGTCTACCAAGGCAAGTGGATGGGTATCATCATCCTGATAAGTAGTGAAGATATCATTAGTAAAGCAGTAAAATTATTACGAAGCCATAGCAAAAGGCTAGGGATTTTTAAATAATCAGAGATACCTTGAACTCGACTTAGGCCTTAGTAAAGTTTCAGTAATGAGCAATATTTTCCCAAATGTCTTGACCATTCTCTTTATACACAACATTTAAAAAGTGCAGAGGATCATAGCACAATAGTACATGGTGATAAACTTGTTTGATTACACTTCCCAGGTGCTGCTGGGTCCAATTATCTTGGTGCTAAAATATCCTGTAATTGGGTGTGAAACACACATCAGAGTTAATTACATAGTACACCACTATATAGGCTTGAAATAATTAAGAATGTTTTCATTTCTCAACTGGCCTAGAAAAAAAAATACATGCATTTCAAGTTTCAATCCTTAGAGATTTCTCTGAAACTCATGAGATCAGCTAGATATGAATTTATGTAAATTTCTAACCCTGGAATCTTATTGGGACCATAATCCTCTTATCATAACCTAGATACTTTGATCTACAAAAGTATGGCTGTCTGTGTTTTAAGAAGACCATGTGCCCTTTGAAACTTGAGAAACCAAAATATTATGGGAAGGTTTGTTGTATTTTTAAAATTATATTACATCAGTCACTTAAAAGCACTAGTCATTCAAAAGTACTCTTTTGAGGGGTTCACCTTCACAACAAATATTGGATTATCAAAGCCAGCTGCATTATAGAATATTGATTATATAATGCTTGAACAATATTGAGAGAGTTGGAAGATTAAAACTAAAATGGAATCAAATTTAAAAAGATAATCATGGAAATAAATTAGAGTTGTAATTATCTATTACAAGGAGATCTAGGCAATCCATCCTTAGAGGAGAATCAAAAGATATAGTCCTTGATCTCACAGATATGTGGAATCTCAAAAAGTTCAACTCATAGAAGTTGAGAGTAGAACTATTGTTACCAGAGGCTGGGGTTGAGGAGAGAGAATGGGTGATCATAGGGTACAAAGTTACAATCAGACAAAAGAAAGAAGTGTTAAGATCTATTACACAGCAGGGTGACTATAATCAATAAAATGTATTATATATTTAAAAATAACTAAGAGTGTAAATTTCAAATGTCTCACAACAAAAAATTGTAAATGAGGTAATGGATATGTGAATTAGATTGATTTAATCACTCTATGCTGTATACAGATATCAAAACATCACATTGGACCCCATAAATGTACACAATTATGACTTGCCAATTAAAAATAATATTAATTGTAAAGATAAATAAATAAAAAGACATAATCTTTACTAAACTCATTTGTATTATTTAACTTAAAATACAAACATGTATATTATACATATGTTTATTTACCAATATAAATATACCAATTAGCAAACTTGAAAATTGACATGGGTTAATAATCTTATGAGAGACTGAATAGATGCAGGAAGATGATAATGACTTAGAGTGTCAGCAGCTTGTTGCCCAGTGCGTCCTGATCCACTGTCCTGAAAATCTGTGGTCATGTTGACCTTCCCTTTTTTGGATTATCTCTTGGCCTTGGTTGACTGACCCATGCTGTCTTCAGGTTTTTCCTAATGTGACTTTCTCTTTGGACACCAGCCGCCTCATGCCTGCTATTACTGGTTTCTTCCATTACACTTTACCTCTTTAGACTTCATCCATTATCTGCTGTCTCCTCCTATCTCAATGTATCAATAGTTCACATTCCTTTGAGCTAACACTCTCTGCCTTTGCTCATTCCAAGTAAGGAAATGCTTAGCAAATAGTAAGTCATCTCAAAATATGGTACACTCCAAAGCTGCTATAAAATAAAGGGCACAAGATACCTTACGTTCTTCTGCTTGTTAAATCATTTCAGAGGCCAGATTTTTTAAATAAGGGTTCTAGAACTTTTCTCCCTAGAGTGATTTGATTAATCCTAAGTCTTTGAGTGACACATTTTTATCCACCAGTATTGGAATCTGATGTTCAGCAGTATTTCTATAGTGTTTCAATGAACCATTTTACTCACCTACCAAAAATGTCTGAAAGTGACCAATAGTCTTGATTTTTTAAACTTCTATTTGCCTTTTGCATCACTGTCACGTCAGGAACATAAAATGTTTCCTGAAAGCATGGCGTGATTGGTAAATACATTCTTGACTTAATAGCTACACGACATAAACCATTAGCAAGAATTAATGTGCCTACATTTTTTCCAGTTTGTAGGTAAAGAATAACTGACTTTTTCCTTTGTCTTCTTGCAAATCCAGTCAACTCACAGCACCTACTAGTATTCCACTTGGTTCCATTAGGAAGATAAGTAGAGGGCAAAAGGGGAACCTGCTATGATGCCGTTATTAATCTTAAAAGCCAGATAATTAAACTTTTACCATGAAAAGAATAAGTACCATTGCTTACATTCATTTTAGCCTTATTAATTTACCAAAAATGGAATATAGTTTTGTAATTACAATTAAAGTCCCTTTTCCATGGTGAAATTTGTTTATTTTTATTTCGTTTTATACTGTATCTAAAAGTCTTAAAATTTCTAAGATCTGGTTAAATCATGTAACATTTTATATACCTAGAAAAGTCCATATAACTACGTAATGGCTTTTTTCTATCAATGGCTCTGGAATATATATTCTTTAATTCATTCAACAAGCATTTATTGAGCATCTCTATATGCCAGATATTAATGATACAAAGGCAAGACCACTACCATGAGAACTTATACTCTACAGAGTGAAACAAGAACTGATTGAATAATTACATTAATATTTTATGACGAACTATGAAACAAAAAGAGAAATGCCAGATTTGGTCTGGTGATCAGGATTCCTTAATTAAGTGGAATTCAAATGAGAGCAAAGGCAAGACCACTACCATGAGAACTTATACTCTACAGGGTGAAACAAGAACTGATTGAATAATTACATTAATATTTTATGACGAACTATGAAACAAATAGAGAAATGCCAGATTTGGTCTGGTGATCAGGATTCCTTAATTAAGTGGAATTCAAATGAGAACTGAAAAGGAGAATTATTTAATCAAGGGAAGAGGAAGATCTGTTTTGCAGACAAAAGAATATGTCTAAAACCCCATAGTAGAAGGAAACATGGCACACTGTGAGCACTGAGGAAGCCAAGTGGCTGGAGCAAAAAGGCGAGAGAGGCTGTGTTCTCAGCATGTTTATCCCATATTGCCCAACCCGCTATGCTGTCTCCACACTCCTACCCCAAACCCCCCAAAGCAGCTGGTTCTAAAAAGACAGGCACCAGATCTCCAGTCAACTTAAGGGTTGTACCGGATGACTGGCAGTTTGGCCTGGCGGGTTCAGATTCAGAAATGAAAACCGATGTTACTCCATGCACCATCCTAGCCCAGACTCACTTCTTCAGTGTCTGCAGTGTTCTTTTGACACCCAGAGTGGAGCTGACAGCACAGTATACCATAATGGGGCCTGTTCTGGAAAGGCAACTCTAAATGAAAATCCGAGGGCCCAAACAAGTTTACTTTATCCCAAATTCTGTGCTAAAGCAGATTGCATCATAGCTGGCTTTGCTGTGTTCTCAGAGTCTAATAATAACTTAAAAATGAAGACAAGCATCTGTCTGGAAAAACTTTCAAAGGGTCTTGTTTAAAATGCTTTACCATGGCAAATTAACAGAGTTATGACTTAAGTTATCTTCTTCCATTTTTTACTGTAGTAATGAATAGTAAGGTTCAGAAAACACATTCCTTCTTTTTTTGGCAGAAACCTACATGCTACCATCTTTTAAGCATGCAATCATGGGACATGGGTAGAAGTGTGCTCCCCATGGGTGATAGAACAATGTGCCCTTTACAATAATAATTTAAACATAATAGATTTCAAATAAAAATGATGAACATTAGATTATAAGCCTCTTATAGGCCTAGATCATACATTATTAGCACAACAAATGTCACAGCTTAGGGAAAAGTAAACTTGCTAAACAGGAACAAAAATTAATAATTGAATAAATGACTAGATACCATTGAGAGTGTACTCATTCTAAAAAATTTAATTTTAGGATGTGAACACTAATGTAATCTATGGGCTTTGGGTGATAATGATGTATCAATATAGGTTCGTCAATTGCAACAAATGTACCACTCTGGTGGGATATTTGATAATGGGGAAGCTATACAGTGGAGTTATGGGGAAATCTCTGCACATTCTGCTCAATTTTGCTATGAACTTAAAACTTCTCTAAAAAACAGTTTATTTAAAAAATATTTAATCCCATAAAAATTATCTTCATTGTTATGGAATTTATAATTTCTTTAATAGTGCAAATTTGGGTTAAGAATATCAGGAGCATAAGGCAGTTTATCCACCTCTAGGTCAATGTATCTGCTCATCACTGAGTGATGCTGAAACTGGGCCATTTATACTTTGCTTCTGTATTTTAAGCATCACATGAGGCATCTCTGCACACTTGTTCATTGATCCCACACAAAAATTCTATCAAACAGGTCCTACTTTTATTCCCAACTTATACATAGGGGAACTAGTGAAGTTCAGAGAGGTTAGTTAAATACCCCAAGGTCACATACATAGCTGCTGTCCGAGGATTAAAATTAGCTCTTGCACACAACTGAGTAGCTAACTCATCAGTTTGGCTTTTTGTTAGGGGTGTATAAAGGAGAAAGTTGGAAGAAAGAGAATATATGCCTACCCAACTATGCTTTGATCTCATGGAAAAATGGAATGGGAGCACAGTTCATGAAGGTGGGTTTGAAGAGAACCAGCAATTTTAATGCTAGATAAGATAATTAGGTTATTAAGTTGGGTTAGGAAAGATGCAAAGGAATGCACCTGTCAGTTTTCTTGCTGCTGCTGAATACCACACTCCTCTTCTGGATAAATTTTAGGTCTGATCTAGTTGTATGCCAAAGTGGAGAGGAGTAGAAGAATATTCTAGGCACAGAGAAGCACATGAACAAAGGTACAGAGGTGTGACTGTACATATTTATGGTACCATAACTTGTTTTTCAAGATTAATCTTCAGCTATCATCTTGAGAGCTTCTGAGTTTGAGTTTTTACTATGATTAAAATTAGTCACAGGTAGTTCTTATGAAAGCCCCCTTCATAAGTTTCTGACTGTTGAGTGACTTGGTGATAACATCAGGGGAAAACAAAGGTATTCTCTAGGAGTTTGCAATTAGAAGAGAAGAAATATTAAATCAAATCAACATGAACCAAGAAAGACAAATGTTTTGAGTGTCTGTGTAAGTTTACACATTACAGCAAAATGTGGCATTTACAGGAAAATCTTGGGGGGGACAAAAGAAAAACCACAACAATGTAAATTATCTTCTCCACTTCCTAAGATATCTGAGCCAAGTTCCACATTTAATCGAAAGAACTCCAATTCTATAATTTCTGCTCTTGGGAGAATAGACTGAGAAGTAGGTGTAAGAAAAAACAAGCTAAGACATTTTTTCTTCTTCCTCCTCCTCCTTCTTTTTCCTTTTCCTCCTCTTCTTCATCTTTATTTTATTTTATTTTTTTTTTTTTAACAGCCGGAAATAAAGATTGTGCAATCCCATCTGGGAGCTGTAGTCATTTTTCAAAATCAATTTGTAAAGACACTGTTGTCTTATGTTGACCATCCAGGTGTCTACTTTCTCAAGGTAAGAAAAAGGTTCACAAGGGTTCTTATCTCAAAGCAATAAACAGATGCAAACAGAGCCAGCCTATCTGGGCTACCACAGGCCTGTTTGACTAATTGCCCTGATAGATCGTTCTCCTGATGCCTAGTGTTGTTATTGCACCCAGCATAGCTGAGATAGCACATGTCTAACCCCTGACCTTCCAGCTGCCTAGACCATGCTGGTCTGGAACTAGCTGCTCTCCATCATCACTTCCTCCCCATGGCAGCAGAGAAAGAGATCTGTTTCTAAGCAAATAGCAAAGGCTCTGACCCTGTCATGAGTCACCAGTCTGTCTATCCACTTCCAAGATTCCCCCTTTATATATTTATTCAGCTTGTCAGAGTTCCTGGCAAAAAAAAGAGAGTGATTTTTGAGTTAAATAGGATTTATGCTATCTCTGGGAACAGTAATTTCATAAGTATGAGATATCTTAAATGGCTTTTATAGGCTTCATATGTGCCAATCCATTTCATTCTATCCCTTTTTAAGGTAACTGTTTCTTCAGCAAGAATGATAAAATAGCAAAAACCACAGAACAAAAGAAAAATATTCCAGAGCCATCCATTATAATGTAGGGAAATACCTAATTATTCTGTGCCTGAGGGCACTGATGTGTAATTACTATAAGACAGAAGACAGTGATTTTTGAGTTAAATAGGATTTATGCTATCTCTGGGAACAGTAATTTCATAAGTATGAGATATCTTAAGTTGCTTTTATAGGCTTCATATGTGCCAATCCATTTCATTCTATCCCTTTTTAAGGTAACTGTTTCTTCAGCAAGAATGATAAAATAGCAAAAACCACAAAATAAAAGAAAAATATTCCAGAGTCATCCATTATACTGTAGGGAAATACCTAATTATTCTGTGCCTGAGGGCACTGATGTGTAATTACTATAAGACAGGCTAAATACTATTACCAACAGAATAGCAGAAGTGAGAAGTGAATGTATTTTCACACATCTTATTCGCAGGACTTACACTGATCAAGTTTTAACAGATACTGCCAGCACATGCTAATTTAGCTGCTGACAGTCCTGGCCTAGTATTGCTATGCAAAAATTTCACATTATGCAACATCACAGAAAATGGAATAATACAATAGCAAGCGATGGTTCTTATGACCTTTTGTGTTAATTAATGAAATTACATTATCTTTACAGGGAGGCAGAAAATAAATGGAAAAACAGAAAAGCATAATCGTTATGTAGTGTATTTGAATTTCTGTTTATTTTCTTTCAAAATCTCAAACTTAAGTAGACATGAAATATTATAGGCTATAGAATTGGGGGAAAGATCCTCTTTACATACTGCATTTAAATATTCACTAAACCATTTAACATAGAAATGCAATGTGCCTTAATTATAAAATAGCTTCTATCTTTCCAATACTTTGTTTAACCTGATCTTTAGACGTTTAATAATTTTTGAACCAAAAAAAAAGCATATTTGTTTTTTGAAATCAATTCCTGAAAGCTAATGCTGTTCTCAATCATTATTATCCTTCTTACATAATAAATTCTTGACATTTTTCTCTATTAAGGAAGCAGGATTGCAATGCTTGAAATATTGAGTAGATTGATAAAATATTGTAGATTACTGAGAACAAAATCAAAAATAAGTGATCAAAGTTATTTGTGTCTTTGGCTGTGCTCTGAAGGAGAACATGATACGGAAGTGGCCTTCAGCATCAGAAGATGGTCTAGGCTTAGCCTCACGTAGGCAGCTGTGAGCCTATTTTTCTGAATCAGTTGTCTTTTAAATGGAGTTAATGAAGTCTTTCTAACCAGCTTCTAAAGTTTAAATGATATAAAGTGCCCAGTATGGTGACTAGAATTAAAGAAAACAAATGCTGATTGATTAAAAGTCTCTTCCTGCCCTTCTTTGTAAACTGACCAAAGATTCCACCTTAGTCCAATTTACTTTCAAGCTGCTTTGAGAATAATTTAACTGAACTCACACAAGTTTTGGAAAGCTTTAATCCATGGTATGATAACTGATCTTCTAAAGAAAAAAAAAATACTGGTGTTAAACACCAACAAGTGTTGCTCCTCCACCAACAGATACAAAGAAATTTGGGTGCCTTTCTAAAAATAACAACAAATTTTTCTGTTAGAAAATTT
This sequence comes from Galeopterus variegatus, assembly GCF_000696425.1. Classification (NCBI taxonomy): domain Eukaryota; kingdom Metazoa; phylum Chordata; class Mammalia; order Dermoptera; family Cynocephalidae; genus Galeopterus; species Galeopterus variegatus. Next base: position 17,773 of record NW_007731790.1, on the reverse strand, counting down.
GGGGGGAAATGCCAGATAGCAGAATCGTGAGGGGGTGAAATTTGAAGGACAAGAATGTCACAGGATAGGAGTTAACTCTGAGATGAAGCAGTTCTGGGCTCCTCCACTCAACAGCTTCACTAAACAGCAATTCACAGAAACTGAAGATTTAGTCCCCTCATCTGTAAAATGGGACAATAATACTCGCTTCATAGACTTATTTACTAGGATTAATGAGATTATGCAAGTAACGTACTTAGCCTATCAGAGAAAAGAGACAATAGATGTGATTTTACTGTAAGCAGTATTCATTTGAATTACTAATGAATGTAAGATGATTCTGAAGCCATTGAGAATACCTTGATTATTTTTAGAGTGTTAGAATTCTCACACTCTCACAGATCTAAGTTCCTTCATAATCATCTCTTAAATATTAATTCATGATGAGGAAAATATTTTTGCCAATTTCCTCATTCTCCATTTCTTATCTAACTCTCCAACTGGTGGCATCTATTCAAAATAATGTCAATATAGCATTCCATGTTCGGATGGGCTCCAGAATGTTAGTTAACAAGAAAAAAATCCTCCTTTCATTTTTTTATGACATATTTTCAAAGCCTAAAATTAATCACATCTCTGAACATTTGGATCTGATAATGCAGAGCACTGGTAAATTATTAACTAGATTTTCAATAAATCCAACTACAGTTTGACAATTATGGGAAAAACTGGTCCAAAAATTTTTCTACATCTAGTTATCTATCTGTCTATCTATCTATCTGTCTAAATCTGGTGTGTTATTTTTAAATGATAGTTTCACAAATGAAAAGTATGCTCTATGTGGTGTTCTGTTTTCTTTACTCCAAAAATTTTTCTACATCTAGTTATCTATCTGTCTATCTATCTATCTGTCTAAATCTGGTGTGTCATTTTTAAATGATAGTTTCACAAATGAAAAGTATGCTCTATGTGGTGTTCTGTTTTCTTTACAATAAAGGGAAGTTAACTATCTAGCTCAGTGATACATTTAGCCAAATGATATCTGCATTTCTGTGCCAATTTACGTACAAAGGCATTATGAGAAAACTACTTTTTAATGTACTAACAAATGGTAGTCACCACATTGCTCAGGGATAAATCTAGCATTGGGCTCAAGCTTTTAACATCCTAGCAATGATATTTTTAAATCATGCCCCTCTTTTAAATAAATGTAAGTAATTGGATTTTCATCTGTATATAAAAAAGTGTCAGATAAATACTGTAAATATGAAAGGAGAAAAGTAAGAAAGAAAATAGTAATTTATATGCCACAATAGAGTGTTTCACAATTTTTGTTTAAAAAAAAAAAAACATATTTTACCCTGCTTACTCCTTGATCTATAGGACCCCACTGATTACAAGGCTTTAAATTGTGTGAAGAGCTCTGCAGAAAATCATAAAAGGGCAGCAGGGGGGCATTATATCATGGAGTCACTTGGTCCCCAAGACTCAACCAGGACTTTGATATTTAGTTTAAACACAACCATATATTCTTATTAATAATGAATAGGGCCACTTGTTTCAATTTCATAAGCTCAGTGCACTAGAGCTGGTGAAATTTCTATTACCCATGTCCTGGATATTAATCCTTTGATTAAAAAAAAAAAGAAAAAAAAGAAAGAAAAATGTCTCCATTTTTCAAATGTTGACTTAATGCTGAAACAATGAGAAACAACTTTCCCAGCAATTTTGGCACATTGAACAGGAAAATAAGGGTGGCCATTCTGTGCTTGCTGGAAGAGCTATTAAACATGCTTTTGGTACAGGAAATACTTTTTCTTCCCCAGGAATTAGGGGATATCTTTAGGAAACTCAGCAGATTAATTACAGGAGCCCTGGCTCAACTTTATTTAAAAGTAAAGCATAAGCTTTAACACTCATCTCAAAATGTAAAATCTCTCTTTCAGTATTTCACGATGCCGCTACTTCTTGTTTGAGTATTTTTCTGTTGGCTCAGAAACTCGTAGCAAGAATTTTTTTTTTTCCTTTCATTCTTCTTTTTTGTTTTTAGTAACAGGGTTGGGGAGAGATAAGAGGAGATTCTTGATTACATTTGCTTGGATTTTTTAACTCAAAACAATAATATATGTTCTAAAGTCACAAAATGATATATAGCCCTAAGCACAGAAGTTTTTAAAACTTTTCATTTGGGTTGGCTTAATGACTTTGTACAAGTTGTTTTCCAATAGGTTTCTGAATCAGAAAACCCAATTCTAAGAAACAGGTGCTTCTTCATTCTTTGTTAGGGTGGGGAGAATTCTGCCTTTTGATAGATTTTCCACAAAAGCCCAGAGCATTCCACACCTTTCCTCAAAGTTCTTCTAAGTCATGTACTACATTACACTTCTAATAGGGAAGTTATAGCTTATATCCATTTTGCTAAAACTTGTGGCTAATTCATTTGCCTGAGACTTAGAATAACCACACAGACAAAAGTACATACTACACAATTACTATTTAAGCCCAGGACTAAACACTATAGATAGCAATCCAGGTCAAGGGGAAGATGATGGATATAGAAGATCTCAACTCGGCTTTCGAAATGCGTATTTTCATTTTGGGAAACCAGAAGGGGCGTAACCAAATCAGAACCTGTTTTTGAAGCCCTATGTCAAGTGCAGATTGAGGCTGCGCTGCAGACACAGAGTGCAGGGTAGAGGGGAAATGCGTATTTTCATTTTGGGAAACCAGAAGGGGCATAACCAAATCAGAACCTGTTTCTGAAGCCCTATGTCAAGTGCAGATTGAGGCTGCGCTGCAGACACAGAGTGCAGGGTAGAGGGAGAGCTGAGTTTATGAGACAGGGTAGTCTCCCAGAAGATGACTGAGGGTTGAGATGGGTTGAGTTAGGCTGAGATGGGTTGAAAAGAAGGTGTTGGACAATGAGCTGGATAAGCTGAGAGGGGCCAGAGGGAAGGCAGAGCAATGGATTTGGCAGTAGGTATGGGTGCTGAGCTTAGGGTGGCCAAAACTCCCTGCCTCCCCTACTTCTCTGAGTTTTTCCATCCATCACCCATGTTCTCAAGAACATTCCAGAAAATACTAGGGAAAAAATGGTGTCAGTGTGCATTTGTGCTGACATGTGCAGCTTCTTCAGACCCTCAACTTGAATACAGAAGTCAAGAATACGTATTTCAAAAGCTGTTGGCATGTAAGTATGCTTCTGGTTTACCTGGAGGTAGAGAATACTCCTACAACGTTAGCCTCTCAGAACCTCAGTTCCCTTAGCTGTGAACTGGGGATATTGATAATGGAGTTGTGAAAATTAATTTATTTAATACATATAAAACATTGAGTCAAGTATGTGGCACCTAAAAAGTACTTAATACATGCCTTCTGTTATAATTACGGAGCTTGTTCCCAAGAATAGGGATGCTTTGGGCAACCTATATCATGATTTGCAGTATTATACCTTCAACTTTCTGCACCATGAACTGAGTACAAGCAGAGTGGAGATGAAGTATTTATGAACAAGAAGAGGATTTACTAACTTATATACATTTGTGTGATTTTGGGTGTGGTGTCTGGTGACTCAAATTACATATTTTACCCCCACCCACCTCCCCAGGTTACAGTATAATGGTAAATTATAATGACAGCACACTGTCCTACTTAGATCCTTGGTGGGTGACTCTATTCCTTAATTATATGAGCATCTATGGGAGAAGATGAGAGTCGGAAATCACCCAGGATACGCAATGATTGCTCAAAAATATTGCTCAAAGAACAAAAAGATACAAGGGACAACCACAAAATATTTTATGAGCTAAGGCAGTTTGCCTTCTAACAAAGCAAATGTGATAAAGAAATGGTAATTCTGTTGAATTAAGGGTGAACTCCATCCCCCTTTATTTTAGCCATTGTTCTAGTATGAACAAAAAACTTGAAATTTAACATTGTCTAATGCGATTTTAAGAGAATTTACCACAAACTTTGAGATCCCAATGGCAGTTTTTAAAATACACTGGCTATGAGAATAATAAAAACTTTTTTTTTAAATGCTTCAACCTCCTACGGTCTTGGCCTTCAATATCCATTTCCCAAACCCTTACTCAGCCACTTCATCTACAAGAACCAGCCCAAGTAGAGAAACTTGAAAGGTAGCACTTTAAATAAAATGTCCTCAATATGTTTATCTCCATGGGTAATTTGTAACAAATCTGGAATAGCTATATTCTGCCAAATGAAACACTGGCAAAAAATGATTTTTTTAAAAGAAAATTACCAACAGATTATAGTCAAGAGACTAAAAAGAGGTTCTACTTCTACTAGTCAGGAGAAATTACCTGCAGTCATTTTAGCCCCATAATTCCAGAAAGGTCAGACACTCTGTCCCTACAAAAGCTGGCTGGTGCAGGGGAAATGGTAACTCACTGGGAAACCAGGGAGGAGGGAATTTTCAAAGCACTCAGCTAACTTCTGTAGCAACATTTCCCATTAGCAGGGCCAGGTTGTTTAGACACCAAATTTACATTTCCCTGGATGAAAGAAAAATAAATTTGGAAAAGGAGGGTTCCTGTTCCAGAGAAACTAAGCCTGCTTTTAAGTAGAAATGATAAGCAAGTACTGATCAGGTGTTTCTCTTATTTTTTAAACCAAGCAAGTAACTTTAAATAACTACATATATATATATACACATACACACATACATACGTGTGTGTGTGTGTGTGTGTGTGTGTGGTACGGAAAAGGAACTCAAGAAAGTAAATGTAGGCTCTGAAAAAGAAAACCAGACTTACAAAAGG
>NW_007731790.1:11643-12921 GCF_000696425.1 Galeopterus variegatus | reverse complement strand
CACATACACACATACATACGTGTGTGTGTGTGTGTGTGTGTGTGTGGTATGGAAAAGGAACTCAAGAAAGTAAATGTAGGCTCTGAAAAAGAAAACCAGACTTACAAAAGGGAATTTTTAATGCCGCCTTTACAGTCAAATATGTTTTTTGCTAGCTAATTAAAGTAATCACAAATGCCATTGCATATTTTCACTTGAATCAGCAAAGATGAAAATGACCTTTCCCTAAATGCTTGCTGCTGTTTATATTTAGAGGACAGGAATTAAGTTATGTTGTTAATGGGGAAAAAATATACTAGTATTTTCGAAGCATAGGTCGAGAATCTGGTTCTGGCCCATGGCTAAATTTTAACTCATCTATGGCAAAAATGACAAAAATAGAAGCGATTTTCATAAAGCCAGCTCTATTAAATTTAAAGAACTATCATTATGTATTTTCTATGTTTAGGAAGTGCTGGTGATGATAAATGTTGTTTCCTCTCCTAATGTCTTTAATGGGTAAATTTGAAGTCAGTCACTATATGTTAATACTTAAGGTTTGTTTTTTGTTTGTTTCTTCTTCCTGTTTATAAAATTTAAGTGTCAGAAACCTTTCACTGTGTACTGGACATGTCAGGCTCACCATTGTTGATAATGACTTAATTCACCAATAAATGCACTTTATTTGAGCTGCCTTTGGGATAAAATGTAGCATGTACACTTAGATATGTTGCCCATCGTATGCTTTGAGAGGCAGAAATGCTTATCCACACATGTACAAGCCCAGAATCATGCTTGAACATTCAGAACTGCTATCACTTTTAAAACCTGAGATATTCCCCAAAACCACTGAATCCAAGGATGGTTTTCTCCTTGACCTTTTATCCCAACATGATTCTATAGATGCTCTTTCCTAAAGAGGCTCTCTAAGAACTATTACTTCCATTTTCACGATAAAAAAAAAAAAAAAAAAAAAATCCTAGTACAGAGAGACTGTGGCCCAGGTTCCCAAAAGAGATGAGAGCCAGCCTTTAACAAAGAACTAAAAATTGCCTCCAGGCGACTCCTGCTCTCTCAATAGATGTATCATCAGCCTGACACCCAGAAGTGTGGGAAGAGCTGGTAAAAGCATTGTAGATTGGAAATAAAGTGTCGTGGGCTGACAGGTTTAAAACCTAATTGTCTGGTATTCCTGTCACAATCCATAATAATGTGAAAATGACCAAAACCTGGAAAAGAGTGTAAGTCTAGTTATTGTGCATATAAGCAAATGATAGAAACTGCCGGGTTCAAAGGCAT
>NW_007731790.1:9050-10611 GCF_000696425.1 Galeopterus variegatus | reverse complement strand
CAGCATCTGGCAGGAGTTAGGGTACTGTCAGGCAGTGATCAATACTTCCATCGCTGATGATAGAGAGCACCCAGGCTTGGTGTCTCGGTGTCCTTGGAACTGCATTAATCTTTTGGCATCCATAGATAAGTGAGATGCTTCCTCCAAACGTCCTACAATTATAAATAGTTCCTAGAAAATATAAGACTATAAAAAATGCACCTAATGGTCCGCATAGTAGGAATTTTGCATAAAGGTCAGATCCTAGTCTCGCTGCTTCTCATCTAATATGTTATATTGAAAAACATAAACTCCTATTTGAAATGACAGGACCTTCTTTAATTTACATCTCAGGCATTATGTCTTTTTTGTTTTTTATGATAAAGCAAAAGCCAGTGGTTTTGAATTAGCATGTGATTGTCCCTAGTATGATCCTATAAAATAATCCACCTTCTAAGGATAAACCTGATTGTCAGTTGAATAGTTTGTCTTATTTCCAATGCTGTTCATTTAAGTGTTTGACCTAAAAATAAGAGAATGCTAAGACGGGGATTTCTCCTCTGTCTGATACAAGGAGCTTCTATGTTGTGTTGACCTTGGCTTTGGCAGTAGCAGAATTTTGGGAGAGAATTCTGGGGCTGTTCACTCATTAGGAATGTCACATCTCTGTGCCTCTTTAAACACAGGATAAAGTTTTAGGCCCAAAGTCATGGGAAGCCATCAGATTAGGATGAAATATTCTGGCTTCTCAACCCAGTTCCCAACTTTCCAAATTGTGTGACTATCAGAAGCTGCTTAATATCTATGGATTCTCAAAATAGTACACTATAATAAATATCTTCATGTACCTTTTAGCACTGAATCTCTGTAATACTATATAACATCAGACCCCTTCACTATTATCCATTCTTTTGCCCTTGAAATGAGGACAGGACGGTCACTAAAATCTTTTCTAAGCCTGAGATTTCATCCTTTCTGATGTCTAATTCAACTAAATATATGGAGTGTTTATGGTATGTAATTTACTTCATGTGGATTATTTCTCTATAAGAGTTATTATTAGTTCCATATTACACATTTTTTAAAAATCTGAAGCTGAGAGAAGTTAAGGAACCTGCTTAAAGTCATCCACTTACTGAGTGGTTGAGTTGGGGTTTTAACTCCTCATAGAATAATTCCAAACCAGGGAATCAGTCTACCACAGTGAAGCTGCCTCTCACGGATGTTAGAAGGATTTGATCTTTAGGCTTCTTTTTCTTTCTAAACCTCCCAGCAGCACCTGCATCACTCAGAACTTGAGTAGACCAGCCATCTCAATCTTGGCAGTCCTGCTCTCTAACCTTCTATTTATCAAAACCCTCTTAGACAGTAACAAGGTGACTCTAAATCATCTTAAAAGCTAGAAAACCAAGTGGGCAAAGATGGCAATGACCTGCAGTGTTTGCTGCTGAAAACTCAGGACTAAATATATTCTTGAATTTCTGGAGATGTTAATATAAACCTTGAGGGCTGGCCTGGTGACGCACTGCTACAGTGCGCCGCTTGGGAGTGCGGCGGCGCTCCCGCCGAGGGTTTGGATCCC
>NW_007731790.1:7490-9025 GCF_000696425.1 Galeopterus variegatus | reverse complement strand
AAATATATAATATATAATATATAAAATATTAAATATATAATATATATTTTAATATATAATATATAAAAATATAAAATATATAATATATATTTTTAAAATATAATATTTTAAATATATATATATATATAAACCTTGAAGTATTTATTTTTTTCTCAAAACTTTTTAAAAACCTTCTCAGGTGTAGACACTAGTGAAACCCAAATACCTCCCCTTTCTCTTTCTCATGCCCCTTCCCTTGATATAAATAGGGATGGGGGGATTTTGTCTTACCAACTTCATGAACTATTAGCCATGAGTTACCGCTTCTCTTATCCCACCTCACTCAGCTTGGCCAAGTACTACTACTAGCTCCTGGTTAGGAAGCTGCTCTCTGCACAGGTGCCAGTGGACAGCTAAATGTGAGCTACACTGACAACACCCTGACATGGTTTATTACTGATGTATCTAACTTTAGTTAATTACAATAAAAATGTGTAAAATAAATATGGCTGGATATGAAATATATTTTTTCCTATAGTTCATGTTACCTGTGCCCTAATAAAATAATATTCTTCCTGCCCAAAGTTGAAAAATGATCTAGAGGTAAAAAAAAAAAAANTCATGTTGGGGTCATCCGTGTCAAAGGCATAGCAGTGTGAGGACCAGGTGGAATGCATCCTCTCTGTGGGTGGGCTAGCTCTCAAGCGGTCCTTACCCAAATTCAGCATTCTAACAATTCCTTCCCCCTCCCCTGGGGAAGAACAGGGGAGTGAGTGAGACAGAAGGCCAAGAATGTCTAGAAAAAACTTTCTTCATTAGAAACCAGAAAAGTGGGCAACGAGTGAATCCACAAATATGGAAGACAAGCATTAAGCATCTCACAGGAAGGTCCCCTCAAATGGGTGTCCCCAGTTTCTGGCTTTGCTCAGGTATTTGTAACTTTCATACCAATTTATGCAAATGTCAACTTCTTCTAGCCTTTGTCTAGCCTCTACTGTAAAATCGTTTGCCCACTATTTGGAAAACCCTAGACTTCTGGATCTATCCCCCTTTCTTCATGAGTGTATTTTCCCATGTGAGTTTCTCAGACTATAGTAATAGCCTCAAAGGGACTCATTCAAGGGAGTCAGTGGTAGCATTTAGCATTTAAATCCCACAGCATAATCCAGAGGAGCAGGTGGGTGCTTGGAATCAAATCTCAGCACCCCTGGTTTTACCAAATAAGCCAGAGTGTATGTTCCTTCCTACTCCCCCCAACATCCATGTCCTTTGATGTCTGTGGACACACCTTTCCACTCTCTTGTAACTGCTAGTTGACTGGAGTAAATATTGACTCTCTCTCAGACAGCACCCAGGACAGATTCTTTCAGTTAAATGTCATAGGTATAGTTTACCATTAACCGACATAAAGACCAGGCACATTAGAGTAATAATCTTTGAAAGTTTCTATGACTAGTATTGCGTTAACACTGTGGTCCACTGTGCTCTTTCCACATTGCATTTTTTCTCTTTTGAGAAACAAATCACAGCTTTCTGGACTTTTGCATGGAACATCC
>NW_007731790.1:0-6655 GCF_000696425.1 Galeopterus variegatus | reverse complement strand
GAAATTGAAGCCAGGAAATTAAAATGATTTGGCCCAAAGACATCTTCCTAGTTAACAGCAAATGAGGAACCAAAAATTTAGTTATCCTGACAGTTAGTACAATGAGATTTCCATTGCACCATGCTGAATCTTTCTGGGCTACTTTGGCAGTTTCCCTAGACTGGAAAGCCATCCCTATAATCAAAATGCATGTTTTAGATCCTGAAGCCTAGAGATTGAGATTGGGTAGATTTTAGGTGGGGTGCAGGAATCTGCATTTTTAGCAAGTACCCAGAGTGGTTCTAAGCAGGGTGACTTTAATGTCAGAACCACAGTCTGGGAAGCACTGTCCTAGTCTTACCATTAATCTGTCTTGCTATATCCTACTTACTGTGTTGGTTTTCCTTTCCCCCAGGCCTAACGCCAATGTGTGTGTGTGTGTTTCATATCCTACTTACTGTGTTGGTTTTCCTTTCCCCCAGGCCTAACGCCAATGTGTGTGTGTGTTTCTGTGTGTGTGTGTGTGTGTGTGTGTGTGTGTGTTTTAAGTTGAGTAAGAATGTTTAGGAATGACCAAGGAAAATTATGTTATCAAGATAGTCTTTTATTGACACAAAAGTGCAGCTATAATCACATGCTTGCAAGAGGAAGGTAAAGTGACATGCCCTTTCCTCCAACTTACACACAGGATCTAGTGTGTAACAGTACACTTTCCCTACTTTATGAACTGTTAATAGCAGTGACAGCCAATGAGCATGCGCTAATTTGAATGAGTTTCTGACATACTTAATAAAAGAAATGACAACATATTCTCCAAAAGCAGTGGAGTTCAAAGAAAAATAACTCCATTTGCTATTATTCTTTGAAGAGCAGGATGCAACAACTTTGACCCAGCCTCATAGCTTGAAATGACCAATTTATCCATATATTCATGCTCACTTTATATCCTGTGTTCTACCCTGATAAAAATATAAGCTACTTGAGGGCAGAGACAATGCCTATCTCTCTTTCTCTTGTAATCTAGAGCCAAGTACCATGTCTAGAAGACAATAGATATTTCACACAAGTTAAGAAAATAAGGACCCTGGAGAAAACCACAGAAGGCTTCAACTATCCCTTGGAGACATTATCATAGATGTGTGTATGTTTTATACCAGCAACCAACTTCTGTTAAAGGCAGAAAATGAAATGCCATTCTTGTCTAAATCTGAGAAATTCCAGAACGATATGGCATACATAAAGTACTGAATGTTATATACAAAATGTATGTGACATGTTTAGCATCAAATCTGGCACATTGTAGGTGCTTAGTAAATAGCTACTATTATGATGATGGTTGCTATTATTATAAATATTGGGTTTTAATTAAACGAAAACATTCAGGAACTGACTTGCAGTTATATGTAGTTCCTGAGCCATGGAAGCTGACTAAAGATTAAAATCTCCAGTAATTCTGCCTCTGAAGATAATAATGATAGTGTTTTCTGGTATGTAATTACAAGGTTTTCTTTCATTTAGCAGAACCTACAGGCCTCTGATCATTTTTAAATAAATCTGTCTTCCTATGATCATTTAAAAATAAATCTGTCTTCCTATAAATCAAACATATTGAGGATACTTTAAAAACATAATGAATAATTTTCTGACATTTTACAAGAGTACGTATATTTTAGGAAAAAGGTAATTACAAGGTTTTCTTTCATTTAGCAGAACCTACAGGCCTCTGATCATTTTTAAATAAACCTGTCTTCCTATGATCATTTAAAAATAAATCTGTCTTCCTATAAATCAAACATATTGAGGACACTTTAAAAACATAATGAATAATTTTCTGACATTTTACAAGAGTACGTATATTTTAGGAAAAAGGAAGACTATATATGCGTGTGTGTGTGTGTGTGTGTGTGTGTGTGTGTGTGTTTGCATGTATTAGAAAGAGAGAAAGCATTGTTTTATATTGATGTGGGCTAGAGTTGTTTCTTTTGATTTTTAATGTCCTCAAAATTCTTTTAAAACTAAATGTATATGTCAGAGACTTATACTCTGCCTGTACATTTCCATGGTCCAAATTTTAGACCAATATTAAACTGCAATAAATTCCTGTTTACCCAAAGTTCAAACCACTAGGATATGGAAATATACCATAAATAGATTTAATGGTACTTTTGTAAATGCTGTCTTCTGGTTTTATGCTGAGAGAGAAGCGGTAATTGCATACACTATTTGTCAGATAAAAGCATCTCCAGGATATGTGAAGGATAGCTGAACTTGAACAAGCTTTCATGATTAGTGATTCTTAACCTTTTATTTCTTAGGAACCACTTGAAGAGCCTCAAGAAAACCATGAGTTTTTGCAGAAGAAATACACTTTTACACCTGCACATAAAATCTGGAATACAGTTTCAGGGTGTTCACCACTCCTGCGAAATTTAAATTTAAGAAAAAGTTCACATACTGGTTATCGAAAAGATTTCCAGCTGAGGTTGAGTGCCATTACAGGAGGTAACCCTTCCTTGCCAAATGCTACATTTTCACTCAGTGACTGCGATGGTGAAGAGTCAGCACAAAGCCCAGGTGTACCAGCAATGACACTGTGGAAACAGAGCTGAGTGCATGACTACAGCTTCTTTGGGGGGGTGAGATCCCATGACCTCTTTTTCTCTTTGAAAAATCTCAAGAACCATCTCTGTATTAAATTGTGATGAATAGAATTTTCTTTTTAAATGCTTTCAAATTATCAGCATGTCGATAACCTGATGTATTGATAATGAGTATTCACTTCCTGCCTGGAGTATCTCTGGCACTGTGTCAGACTCTACAGCAGTCAAACAAAGGCACCACAAGACATGAACTTAGTCTTGAAGATTTTCATCCTGAAAACGCTGAAACAAGGACACACCTAATGAGAACAGAGCATGAACCACACAAATATGCAGATGTTTGGCATATTACGTATGTCACTACAGGAATATTCAGTATGTTTCAGTTTGCCAAAATGTGGTATCCTGGGCAGGGACTTAGTAGCCATGGTATCTTGGGGCTCAGCTGAGTATAGCTCACTAGATTATAACAGGAGATGACATATTTGGAAGGTCTAAGAGTAGGACTGGAAACTTGGAAACAACGACAGAGGCAGGCTCTGCTCCTCCTCTCACTTGTCCTTGTCATACTACTTAACTTTGGAATGTATATAGCAGGACTGTTCTAAGGCTTTAACATAGTTAACCTGTTTGGTTCTCACGAACCTTACTACTGCAGTAATTGAGGCACACCTCATCAAGGATGCCAGGGCCAGGAAAATGAAACAGCCAGGGTTCGAACTGCTGCAGATCTGACTCCAGAGGCTGTGACTTTAACCAAGGCATTATTTTAATTAGAGAACTGTTAGCACTTACTCTGTGACAAGCACAGTACTTGACTCTGGGAAGACAGAGTTCACTGTTAATGTCTCACTTTGGTAGACAGTGTTTCCGAAGATGGTCACAAGATTAGAGTGTGGCGCTGATAACACCAAAGTCCAGGGTTTGATCCCTGTACAGGCCAACCACCAAAAATAAACCAGAAAACAAAAACAAAGATGGTCACAGCAGCACCTTCCATTCCATATACTCTGCTTCACTGTGGTCTCGCCACAACCCCATCTATGTTTGGAGTCTGTTCTTTTCCTCTGGCTCTGGATGGAATCTGTGACTGCTTTGACTAATAGAATATTGAAGAAGTTCTGGAACTTCTGAATCCAGGTCTTAAGGAGCCCTGTAAGCTCCTACCTTGGTTTCTTAGAATGCTTGCTCTTGATGCACTATTTCTGGGAATTTTGCTCCATGCCAGGAGAAGCCCAAGACATGTGTAGGTGCTCTGCAGACAGACCCAGCTGAGCTCGCAGCCAACTGCCAGGGACTAGAATGAACATTTTGTTTATCTGGCCCAGTCCAGCCTTCTGATGACTCCAGCCCCAGCTGCCAACCCACTGCCTTCAAACGAGACCTGACAAAGATCTGTTCTTTGCTTGGCTAAAGTTTAGTCACACTCCTGAACCTTCTCCTGAGCCCTTCTGTGCACTTCTTGTAAAACACAGAAGCATGGAACCTTGCTATGTCAGTTTAGCAAGAACCCCCACCCTCGATATCTGATCACTCCCGATATCTAATTGGGTTCCTCATCATCCACCTCTGCTAGGTGATTCTGAATAAAGTCTTCCCTATTGTGCTTTAACAAATATTGTTGAATAATTCCTCCTTAACATACTATAAGCAAGAATCTTTCAGCTGAGCCTAGTCAACCCCCAGAAACATGAGATAATAATTAATGTTTGATTACTTTAAGCCATTAAATTTGGGGTGATTTATTATATAGCCATATATAACTACAATACCCACCCACAAAAAGCTTTACAGGGAAGTAGTCAAGAAGTAATCAAATATAACCTAGAAATACATTAATGTTACAGATACAATAAACATAAAAATTCTGGGAGAACAAAGCAACAATATCTACACTTGACTTAGCTCCTTAGAAGTGGCAACAGCTGAGATGGGGGAAGGCAGAGGCAGAAGGAAAGGTGGAGAAAGAAAGAAAAGGGAGAAAGTGCCAAGAGCAGGGATAAAGAGACCAAGGAAGATGTGGAAGAAAGGAGGGGACAGAAGAAGCTGTTGCCAAAGGAGGTGCATGCAAGGTGATGGCTTATTCAGGGATGGGTGAGCTGGCTTGGCTGAAGAAAAGAGTGTAGTGGATGTGGGTGTGGGTGTGGGATGATGAGCAGGACGGAGGCCAGGGTTAGAGTAGGCTTGAGTAAGGTCATACAGCATCTTGGCAGCCTGCCGAGAATTCTAGACTTTATGCTGGAGGTCATGGAGAGCTCATAGGTGCAATTGGGAAGGTAAGTCTATCTGGCAACAGTGTGTGGTAGATGATAAGAGAAAGTAGCCACACTGAAAGCAGGGGATTCTGTCAGGAGGTGATTCCAGAAATACCAGAAAAGAAAGAGAAGGAGCAAAACTGAAGCTCAGTTGTAAGGATGTGGAGGGCGTGATTTAAAAACAAGGAGGTAGAACCCACAGTACCTGAAGACTGATTAGATGGAGGGATAAATGATGGAAAAAAGTCATAGATGAGCCCCAGTTTTCAGGCTTGGGAAATTGTTGGCTGGTGATGCTATTCATCAAGGTAGGGAATAGAGACTAAGGAGCAGAAATGAGGGAAAAGATAAGGAATAAATTTTGAACACACTGAGTCTGGTGTGCCTTTGTGGTATCCACGTAGACGTGTCAAACAGCTTGATAAATGGAACACTCTGAAGTTCAAGGCAGATGATGTCCCAAACATATACAGCTGGGAGTCATCAGCATGCAAGTGATTATTAAATTGCAAGAGTGATTTAGAACTCTTAGAGTATGTATAGTGCCCTCCCCATCAAAAAAAAAATTGCTAGTGAGTGATTCTAAGGAAAATCTCATAATTCAGTGATTCCAAAGACATATATATTTTTTGACATTTTAACATCTCTGAAATCAGAATGCCTCTTAAAATTAATGGAAGATGATAGTTTAGTTGACAGTGCTTTTTCTTAGTGTTACAAAAAATAATAGTGTTTTATAATCTATGACATCTTAGATTCAATGAAATAAGATAGAACATCAAAGGAGCCTGGATCTAGTGATTACTTTGGAAAAGGCTACATTTACTTAAGTTAAAGAAAAGTCTAAAATGAAAATAGTAAGAAAAAATACACGAGGAAAAAATATACTAAGAAAATAGTGCCAGTAGTACGTTAGTGGGGCAGAATAATGACATGACTCGAATGACAAATTTGGGAGCACTGTTCTAAAGAGCTTTAGTAGCAGGAACAATAAGTATTATTTATTGAACACTATTAAGCACTGATTGTGCAGTTGCTCTACTAAGTATTTATGTGTATTAATTTCAATGCCACAATAATCCTGCTATGGTTTGAATGTGCCCTCCAAAGTTCATGTGTCAGAAACTTAATCCCCAATGAAACAGTGTTGAGAGGTGGGACTTTTAAGCGGAAATTAGGTCATGAGGGCTCCCCTGTCATGAGTGGATTAATGCGGTTATTCCAAGAGTGGGTTAGTTACTGTGGGAGTGGGTTCCTGATCAAAGGATGAGTTCAGCTCCCTTCCCTTTTCTCTTGTGCACATGTGCTTTCTTACTCTGCCGCCTTCTGCTGTGGGATGATACAACAAGAAGACCCTCTCCAGATGCTGGCCCCTTAACCTTGGAGTTCTTAGTTTCCAGAACTGTAAGAATACATCTCTGTTCTTTATATCTTACCCAGTCTGTAGTATTTTATCACAGCACAAAACTAATACAGATCCCATGAAGTAAATACTATTATGGGCCTCACTTGACAAACAGGAAACTTACTGTGATATAGCACCAAATCTCAGTTCTAGCAAAGAAGTCCACAATGGAAACCTAAAACAATGTGATGGAGCCCAGGTGTAAAGCACGACTATGAGTGAAATTGGGAAAGTGGATATCCAGAAGTGGAGGCTCAATAGCCTGTAAAAGGAGACAGGAGTTCTGTTAGCAAAGGCAGGATTCCAAACACGGCTGTAATTTATGAACAAAACATAAATCCTCTGGAAAGGAAAATTTCAAGAATAAATCAAGACCTTGGTTCCAAGAGGGGAATGAGGCACTTAGGGAGGTCACT
>NW_007731789.1:143377-149080 GCF_000696425.1 Galeopterus variegatus | reverse complement strand
AAAAAAATATATATGTATGATCATTTATGCTTTGATTATTTAAAAAGGGGCATTAAAGCCCCAGCTTCCCCTCTGAGGTCAGACTCTTGTTTCAGACTATTTGGCTTGTGTACAGAATATCTCTGGGACATCGTAATTTGCATGTTCAGAACTGGACCTTGGCTTCCTCCGCATCCCCGATCTCCCTCTCAGTGTAAATAAAGTGCCCAGGGGTCCATGCTGAGAAGCTGAGAGTTGGCTCCCCCACCCCAGTGCTTCAACGAGCCCTGGCCATTTAACTCCAGAACACAGCTCACACTGGTCTCCGCCAGCAGCACTGGCGTCCAAGCCCCATTCACTCTTATCTGGATCACTAACACACTCCTACCTGGAATACCTGACTCTCCACGGCTTCTCTCAGCCCCTTCTCCCCACACACAGCTGCCAGAGTCCTCCTCTAAACTCACAAATCTAGTCTGGTCCTTCCCCCCACTGAACCTGAGATAAGATCCTAACTCATTCCCATGTCTGTGGTGGCCTGCCTGATCTAGCCTCTGCCTTCCGTCCATTCCTCCTACCTCTGAGCCTTTGCTGTGCCCTCTGCCAACAACATTTTCCTTCCCTCTCCATAGGTCTGAATCCTCTGCATCCTTTAGAGAAGAATAAATACCACTTCTTCAGAAATGCCTTCCCTGAATACCCCATCTAAAGTACTGTCAACCCCCCTCTCACTCCTTCAGAGCTCCTACAGCAGTTTGTAACTATTTTATATATTTTTTCATTGACATGATTTTCATCTGAATTAGAACTATCTAATATCTGCAAAGACAAGAAGCATATCCTCCTCTGTGCCCTAGTATCCCCAGAACCAATCAGAATAAAATTTCATGTGGATTTATATATTTTTTCATTGACATGATTTTCATCTGAATTAGAACTATCTAATATCTGCAAAGGCAAGAAGCATATCCTCCTCTGTGCCCTAGTATCCCCAGAACCAATCAGAATAAAATTTCATGTGGATGCCATTTGCACTTACAAAAAAATGTGTGTATTAGTCAGAGGCTAGCTGCAGCAACAAATAGACCCAAATGTGTACCATGCATCAAACACAACAGACCTTGCTCATGTGATCATCCGTAGGATGTTCCTGGCTAGCGGTTGGCTCCTGGTTAGTGGATGGCTTCCCTCCATGTGGTAATTGAGAAGCCAAAGCTCCTTTTATCTCAGGACCCACAAATTATCTAGGGCTTGTCATTGTCCATATTCAGCTGGCAGAAGAGGAAAAGAGCACAGAGGTAACCACTTGTTTCTTGAAAATGTTGGTCCCAAAATGGCACCCATTGCACATTAGCTAGAACTCAGTCAGATGGTGACCAGGGAGGCTGGGGAAAGAGCCCAGGAGAGAAATTGGGTTTTGATGAAGAATGATCTGTGCCACGGTATGAATCGTGAGCCCCCTGGGTGAGGAGGAGGATCTGAATGCAACCTCAGCTCCATCACTGTCCACCTGCAAGATTCAGAACATGTTACCTTGAGAGTAGCTTATCAGTCACATGTGAGGGCTCGATGAGGCTGTGTCTGTCCTCCAAGAAACAATGGTCAATCTTTGTTGCACTGTAGAACCATCCAGATGGGTTGGGGCACTGCTTCTCTGAAGGAAGCCTTTGAATCTGTTGTCCTGAAAGTCCTGTCTCTGGTTGTTCCTTTTTAAAAAAATCTGTGATTGAAATTGTTGACGAGTAACATTAATTTTAAAGTTCTTCTTTGCTCCTAAACATTTATGCTCTCCTTGATATTACCTCCTCTTATTTTATACCCATATAACCATTCCCAGTTGGAATTTTAAATAAAGATAATTGAAATTCTATCTTGTGTCTGGTTAATAAGTGGAGAACCTGTCCATCTGTTGGCAAGGAAGGTAAGCACTATTTACCTCTCCATTGTATCTGCCTCCTGTAATTTGGGTTGCAGACAGCACCATCTGTTTCCAGAATCCACTTATCTGCAGTTGAGCAAGAGGGCAGTAACCTTCCTGGCCTAGATTCAATCTGCCCCTCACTCTGACCAGCCGCCATCCTTCTCATCCCATCTGCAAGAAAGGTTGGGGATGGAAGGCCGGGACCCCAGGGCAGCTCAGCCAGAACCGCCTCGCCTGCCTCCTAGCCAAGAGGATGCGTTCTGCGCCCAGCAAAACCCACAAGTCAGGGAAGAAAGAGGTTGAGAAAGGACCCCGAATCAATGAATAGGAAGACATTTCTGTTGCCTGGGAAACGACTCTTTTTGTATCCTGGGATCAGCACAGACCTATTCCATAAATTTTCTTCTCGATGACACTCTCATCTTGCTGATATGCTGCATATTGAGAAAA
The DNA here is from genome assembly GCF_000696425.1 of Galeopterus variegatus. Classification (NCBI taxonomy): domain Eukaryota; kingdom Metazoa; phylum Chordata; class Mammalia; order Dermoptera; family Cynocephalidae; genus Galeopterus; species Galeopterus variegatus. The sequence continues at coordinate 146,730 of NW_007731789.1, read as the reverse complement.
CCCTGACATTTGAGGGAATTTGGATGGCAATCCACTCAATCTGATTAACCCTCTTTAGCATTAGCTGTCACTTCCTGGCATCAAGCTTTAAGCACAAGTACAACTCATTTCAACAGTTAATACAATATGTCGGTTGCAGGCCTGTCTCCCTCACTCTCCAACCTGTATGGGGGGGAAAATAGGGTTTAAACCATCTGGTGTATACTTATCAAACCAGAAAGAGCACTGTGAGGTAAGACAGGTGGTTAGTAGTCATGCCAAAGAAAGGTTTTGGGAGAATTAAACCCTATCTAATCATTTAGCTGAGTCGTCTGTGAATGGTAGTTAAATACGGGAGGATCGTTTACAAGGAGAATTTCTCTGTTGACATTTGTATGGCAGTTGACTCATTCTTAAGCCACGACATGGTTAAGAATCTGGAAGCATCATTTCTGCTAAACCTACAGCCACAATTGAGACCTCATCAGCATCCTATTCCACATGCTTAATTCAAAAATATGTAATAAAAAACTCTATTAGTGTGTACATAAATTATCAGTGGTTGTTTACCCAAATTGCTAACTTCCAATGTCTCTACCCAATTTAGAGCTGTTATCCTAGAAAATTAACCTGTGCACAACTACATTAATGCCAGAATTAGATCTCTGCTATTTGTTTGTGTCTCAAACTCTAATAGCAGAGGCTTCTAACTCATGGAGGACAGAATAAAAGGAGCTCATGTGGAACTGGGGAAAATCAGCAGACAGACGTCACAACAGTGATCCAAGCAGGATCATTTGTCCCTGGGGTTCTCTGCAGCGAATGGAGGATAGAAACCAGACAAGGCTGCTCTCCAAGGGATTTAATAACACACAGTAAGAAACTGATTCAAAGTCCGTATTTTAATACTCTGACAGCAATAAGACAACATATGTCTATAAGAACCCTACTAGGTGCTAAGCACTGTGCCAGGAGCTAGGGACCAAGAAAGTTTATGTCCTGATTGTTTCTGTCCTCAAAAGATTTATAATGTAGCTGGAGAGAGGCGTGCACAAAGAAAACAGGTGTTTCAAAGCAGCATGAACACGCCCACAGGGAGGTATGGGAATGGGAAATCCACTCTCCCACCTCCCATGCCCACAGCAGGCATCACTAACTGACCGTGGCACCCTCTTCATCTGAACCGAGATGTAGCCCAGGATTTTTCCCAGCGTGGTCCTCCAGGCAGCCATTACAGATCGGAGACAGTCGCCATGCAGAAAGACACCGTGTGCCATACCTGGTGCAGTCCGTCAGCACTGGGACAAAGGAGACACCTCCACGGATCCATATCTGCTGATATTCCAAGGTCACTCAGCCCACCTTTTCCGAGCTAAGCCAGAAGTGACAGAGAAGGCTAAAACCCTTGGGAGAAAATGGTTCCCAAAAGTGTGGTTCTTTGGAGGGTGGCAGGGTCCTTGTGACTGCTCTGGGCGAGTTCAGATTCCCCGATGTTATGCTGGTGAAGGCTGGAGTGTGATTCCATCCTGGTAAGAGGCAAAGCCACCTGGACCAGGCCAAAGAAGAGGGAGTAGGATGCGTTCAGATTCCCCGATGTTATGCTGGTGAAGGCTGGAGTGTGATTCCATCCTGGTAAGAGGCGAAGCCACCTGGACCAGGCCAAAGAACAGGTAGTAGGATGATAGGATGCGAGGCTCTTACCCCAGTCCCCGTGAAAAATCCCAAAGACAGTCAGGGAGTATAGTCTCTCCTGGAAGGAACGTTTGCATTTCTCGTCAAGCCACCCAGTCCTGCGCTAAAGCATGCCCCTTGGGACAGAAACTGGACTGCAGGAGGGATGAGATGGAGGACATGACGCAGCAGGAAGGAAGATGCGCACGCCTTGCAGAGACGAGAGGCCAGACACCAGGGAGTGCAACAGTAACAGGCCCTCGAGATTGGCAGATGGTCATCTTCAGAGCAGAAGATGTCTTTGAGAAAGGTAATAATTCACTCATTCATTCACCAGGTGTCTTCTGAGGGTCTCCTGCAGGCGGACTACAATAGCAAGCAAAATAGACCTGATCCTACCCTCGTGGGGTTTACAGTCCACTGGGGGAAAGACAGGGTTCTTCACCCAACCCCACCAATAGGACCTGCCATGGGGTAATCCTTTTTTTAAAGAATTTATATTTTTAATTGAAACATATTGATTACACACATTACTATACTAGTTTCCTATCGCTGCCGTAACAAATTCCCATAAACATAGTGACTTAACTTAAATTTTTTACTTTACAATTCCGGAGGTCAGAAGCCCTAAATTCATCTTCCAAGGCTAAAATCAAGATGTCAGCCGGGCTGCGTTCCTTCCCGAGGCTGCAGGAAAGAACCCGTTTCCTGCCCTTCCCTGCTCCTAGAGGCTGCCTCATCCATCGGCACTGGGCCCTTCCTCCAGCTTCGAAGCTCGTCACTCCAATCACTGCTTCTGTTGTCCCAGCTCCTCCTTCTGACTCTGACCCTCCTGCCCCTCTCATATAAGGACCCTTGAGATTACATTGGGCCACCCAGATAATACAGGATAGTCTCCCATCTCCAGATACCTGTCTTAATCACATCTATCTACAAAGTCCCTTTTGCCACATAAGGTAAATTCACTGGTTCCAGGGATTAGGGTGTGCACATCGTTGGGGGCTATTATTCAGTCTACAATAAGCACTAACTGCTTTTCCTTTGAATTCCATTCTCTCTTCCCTCCCCTCCACGCCTCGAAGCACAAAGGGCTTTCTCTGTGAACCCTCCTGTCCCTGGAGCAGCCGTAAGGAGATGACAGGAAGCCGGAGCAGACGATGGTCCTGCAGCAACGGTACTCAACTGCTGGAGCCAGGCTTTGAGAGAGAAAAGGTGGATCTGAGGGGGGGGGACCTTCATTGGGAAAATCAAAAGCTGAAGTCTAAAGGATGAGGGCACAAAGTTAAGCCATATATAATAGATTAGAAAGAGAACTTGTTTGTTTCTGTGCAAATGGGGATAGAGCTTTGCCCAGCTGGTCACAAGAGAAAGACCAGAAGAGACTGGCATGAATTTGTAAATAGTGGATCCCTGACAAGCCTGTGACCCTGACCCACTGCTGAGGTCAAAACTGCAGAAGGCGTGTGGGCAATGGGAGCCAGAGGTCCCCATGGGATGTGACACTGCTCTCGGGTCTGATGCTCGGGGACAGCCAGATGTGGGTGCCTCTCTGCACGCTTATCCTCTGGTGCTGCAGCTCTGGGCATCCCACAGTGGGGCAGGAAAGCACCTGAGATGTTCTCGTTTTCCTCAAGAGGGGAGTAGAAGGGCCTGAAAAAGAACCAAAATGCTCAAAGTTTAGGGAAAAGAGAAGTCAGCCTTCA
>NW_007731789.1:141274-141868 GCF_000696425.1 Galeopterus variegatus | reverse complement strand
GGGCCCCCACAGCTTGCCATTCTCTTCCCCACTTCTAACATCGTTGTGCCTGCCTTGTGGGAGGGGGCAGTTATCAAAGCTTCCAAATAAACGCTGCACATCTTCCTACAGCACCAATTTTCTTCCAAGATTTGGGAGAGAGCAATGAAGTATTTAATTAAAAATAATTTCAATGTTTCCTTAAGAATATAATCAAGCATACACAAAGCATAATCAATGTACAGAAAAGTTAAAAGAATAGCACCATGTCCAACTGAATACCTACCACCTACACCAACACCTGTCAATACTCACCTAACCTGTCTAGGTAGGTGTGTTGTTGTTGTTGTTGAATCACTGAAAAGTAAGTCGCCACATACTGATGTCTCCCTATTAAATATTTCAACTTGTATCTCTTGAAAACATGAACATTGAACATATGGACCTTTATCACAGCTAAGAGTATAAAGTGATAATTTCATAATCTTTTCTGATGTCTAGGTCATGTTCATATTTAATCTATTGCACTAAACGTCTTTTTCAGCTAGTTTGTTTCCTAACCAAGATCCCAACAAGTTTCATGCACTGTCTTTATTTGTTATGTCTCTAAACTGA
>NW_007731789.1:138454-139414 GCF_000696425.1 Galeopterus variegatus | reverse complement strand
TTGTTTCATTGGCTCCTTGGTAGACCACTTGGAAGGACAGATAGAAGTCAATCCTTCACACAGCTGGAGCATTTGTGAAAGGAACACTGATGAGAAAAATTTCTTCCATAATTCTCAGGAGGCCAGAGGTAGATGGCACCCACACAGTAATCATGAACTTCTGCCTTCTTGATCGGATGACAGGAAGTGGGGTGCTTAGGAATTCAGCACAGTGGGTGCTCTGAGCTCACACGGCTGAGAGCAGTGACTCCACATTGCTCAGCATTGGAGATGTATGTATGCATCAAACAGTGTGCATCTTTAGGACATTTTAAAAAGGAAAAATGCAGCAAGAATACTCCCAATGTTCTTTGATCACTATTTCTCCAGCAGGCCTCTATGAGGAAAATGTCATACCTGATTCACCAGTGTTTTTCCAACAAGGCTCTGCAAAGTGTCTGCCCAGTGTAGGTGTTCAGGTGCTCAATAAAGCCACGTCGAAGTTCTTGGGAGAAAATGAGATGTAAAAGAATGACTTAGCAAGAACTTAAATAGCCCACTCAATTTCATCTACCTTGTTTGGTTTTCAAAGAAGAAATCTGGACCTGTGCTCATTTTTTTCTTCGTAAACAATCCCTCCATGAGTAACTATGCAAGCTCTGTCGGCATTCAGATAATCACTGAGAGCTGTGGCACTTATTAAAAAGGCTCAGATTGCTGGTCTCTGCTCCCAAAGATTCTGATTCAGCAGACTTAGGATTTGGTCAGAAATCTCCACTTTAAATACCTTTTGGGACAATTCTGAGCAGAGCCCTGTTTGGGAACCAGAAATTTATAACTATTCAAAGCCAGTAGCAGGGTCAGCATACTTTGAAACAGGATTAATTTACTGCAAAATGAAAAGTTAGATCACCTCAGATCTGAGCCAAATAGTCAAAGCATCTTGGGTGCACATTAGAATCACTTGAGAGCTTTTCAAAA
>NW_007731789.1:131399-137486 GCF_000696425.1 Galeopterus variegatus | reverse complement strand
CTAGTTCCTTGTCGATTACATTAATAATGTTCTATACCTTACAAATGACACAGAGTGTAGCACTCTGAATTAGGTAGGGCTGATCTTACCAATCCCGTTATACAGATAATAAAAGTGATGTTTAGGAAGATGAAAGTATTGCACAAGTTAGCACGGCTCCAGGTGACAGAACCAACATGCAGGTTTACAGTGCAGCCCCAAGCCCAGGGACCTTGCTACTGCACCGCATGGCCTGCAAGCTCTTCAAGGTTTGCTGCTGAGTTTGATCTCGCACAAGTCAGAGGTTATTTGATCATTGCTTTTTAAAGACCCACATAAGTCTCTAAGCTTGACTTTGAGTGGCAGGCAGGTGTCCAGGGTGGGGATGAGGATCCACACAATCACACACTCTCATAGAAGACAGACAGCCAAGGATGGACTGATGTTCTGTGATGCTGATCATTTGCATCTTATTAAAATATGATATGAAAAGAAAAAATTACTTTCAAAGACAAGCAGTTAAGTGAATCAAAAATTTACAAGGAAAGAGATAAATGACTCAGAAAGAGAGAGTGAAAACAAGATAACATGATATATATATTTAGGATCCGGGTTTCTAATTTACTGCAATCTGTAGTTCTCTGAATCTAACTACATTGGGTATAATTATTTCTGTCTAAATAATTTTGCAGACTTGCAGCATAATAACTCAGGATCACAAATAAGAATCAACTCTGCTGTGCTCACAACACAGCAGTAATTATGTTCCTGAGCGGGTACAGCTCCTTACAGCTTGGTGCAAAGTAATTATGTTTTTTCTTGGTGCAAAGCATATTAACCTGTGGAAACTACAAACCATGAAGTGTAAGAAAAGTCTGTGCTTCTAATGGGAAAATACCAAATTTTGCCTACTGAAAATTCCAACCTAAGTAAATTAGCTGGTACTGTGAGGCCTCCCTGGTGGAAATTTCTGATCACTGGAAAGGTCATCAGCTTCCCACACTGATGGAGAGAACTTACAATGGATGAGATATGAAAACAGATATGCATATGCCCGAGGGAACATACATTTTATTGTGGAAAGAGCACTGAAGTTCCTGATTTCTATGCAGGTTGATAGCTGTGATTTTGGTCATTTGTTTTCATGGCTGTATATTTCATTTCATGAATATAGCACAATTTATTTATCAATTAGTGGTTGTCTCTGGGGAGTGGTAAGGGTTGGTGTGTAGTTGAATGAAATGTGATTGGAGTACTCAGCAGGTTTCTACTGTATTTGTGATGCTTTACTTCTTAAGCAGGATAGTGATCATGCAATATTTTTTATCTTACTCCATATTTTTTGTTCTTCTGAAATAATTTATAATTTATTTTACTTTTTAAAAAAGAAAGAATACCCACCCTGGGGCCCTGCCGTGGTCCTGAGGCTTGGAGCCAGGGGAAGCTGAACCCAGCCACAACTAGGCAAGCTGCTGCTGCTTCTTCAGGGCTCTGCCAGGGTCTTGAGGCATGGAGTGGGGGAAACTGAATCCAGCCACAACCAGATAAAGAGCACGACAAAATAACCATTTCCATGTGGATAGCCCACCATAGCCGTCACAGTTGCCATGGCCACTGCAAAAATGGCTAGTCTTTATAGCAGTAGTCACAGCCACCATGCAGAAAGTGCACCAGACTCTCAACTTCATTGACACAAGGAGAGGCACCAGTGGAGACAAAAAAAAGAAAAAGAAGAAGAGGTCCTCTCCCTCCACAAAGCACACTCCAGAGAAATAGAAGAAGCATCTGATTTATGATAATAGGGGAGGACTTGATCACACCTGTGTCAGTTCTGGACAGATCATCTAGGCAACAAACCAACAGAGGAGAAGTTAATCTATCAGATGAAGAGAACAAATCTATGGTTATTAGAGGGGGGAGGGGGAGAGAAGAAAGGGGTGGGGAAAGGGGGATTGGATAAGGGGCATATGGAATAACTATGATTTGTAACAATGAATATGCTAATAAAAAATAAATTAAAAATAAAAAACAAGAAAAACTTAATCTCTTAAATAAATAAAAGAGTGTAATTCAGAGAAGATAGTAAAGGGCACTTTTCTTTTTTTGATTTTCCAGATGTATTAGTTGTTTTTGTTGCTTATAACAAAATACCTGGAACTGGGTGATTTATAAGGACAGACAAAACTTATTGCTTACAGTTTCTGAGGCTGGGAAGTCCACAGTCTGTCTGGTGGTGGTGACAGTGATCCAAGGATCTCATATTGCAAGATGGTGGAAGCAGAAAGAGCAAGACAGACTCTCCTCTTCTTTTAAAGTCCTCAGAACCACACCCCTAACCACCATTCTTAATCCATTCACTACTGCACAGTCCTACAATCCAATCACCTCTTCATGACTCCATCTTTCAATTACCATGATAGGATTTCCCACCTTCATAACAGTCACAGTGAGGGCTAAGTTTCTAATATATAAAACTTGGGGGATACAATTCAAGCTTCAGTGAGTTTTGGGGGGACATAATTCAATCCACTACACCAGAATACCCACATAAGAACAGAGAGAGCAACTACATAGTAAGTCAAAGCCCGCGGAAAAAATTTACAACTAAAGGGTACCCAAAGCACCATCCTCCCACAGAAAGGGACTAGAGCAAGGAAAGGACATCTAAGTACAGTGGAGAACATCAAGGGAAGAGCATGGGAGGACAGGGGGATGCTGGGGAGGAAAGCTGTGTAGCTCAAAAACCAAGCAGGGTGGTGCAGAGGGGAAAGGGCATACAGCTTTAGCCACCACGTCTCCAACACCAGGATCAGCCAGGAGGAATTCTCCATTGTGGTAGAAAGAATCTGCTTGACTGTGGTAAGAACATCTCAGTGGTAAACCTCATCCTGGTCCTGCAGCCCACATGACCCCAACTGTCCAGCCACCTGCGTGGCCCCATTTGCCCACATGGCTCCACCCACCCATGCGGGCTCGCCTGTTCAGCTGCCTGTGTGGCCCTAGCTACCCAGGCTACCCAGGCAGCCCTAGACATCCAGTTCCAGCCATGACAGCCNAGGGACTAGAGCAAGGAAAGGACATCTAAGTACAGTGGAGAACATCAAGGGAAGAGCATGGCAGGGCAGGGGGATGCTGGGGAGGAAAGCTGTGTAGCTCAAAAACCAAGCAGGGTGGTGCAGAGGAGAAAGGGCATACGGCTTTAGCCACCACGTCTCCAACACCAGGATCAGCCAGGAGGAATTCTCCATTGTGGTAGAAAGAATCTGCTTGACTGTGGTAAGCACATCTCAGTGGTAAACCTCCTCCTGGTCCTGCAACCCACATGACCCCAACTGTCCAGCCACCTGCGTGGCCCCATTTGCCCACATGGCTCCACCCACCCATGCGGGCTCGCCTGTTCAGCTGCCTGTGTGGCCCTAGCTACCCAGGCTACCCAGGCAGCCCTAGACATCCAGTTCCAGCCATGACAGCCACCTGTGCAGTCCCACCTGCACAAATGGGCTCAACTGCGGGTGTGGCCCCAGCCACAGACATAGCTGCTGGTACCCCCCAGAACTGCTAAACTACCAAGTCTACCTGAAACTACTGAGTCTACCTGGAACCAAAACTAAAGCACCCCACCTGATAGCCAATATAGAACAAATCAACAAGAGGGAGTCTCTCTCCTGAAATGCCACCCTGGAATAATAAAAGAAGCAACTGCTCCACCACATGACCAGGTATCAATGTAGGGATACTAGAAATGTGGTGGGGGGGAAGGAATACTATAATTCTAAAATACCAGACCCCCAAATAACATGAAGTCCTTGAGATGTCCAAAAAGGAATCCCAAGTAACAATCTTAAAGAAACTCAGTGAGATACAAGAAGACTCAGCAACACAATGAAATGAGAACAACAATCCGGGACATGAAGGAGGAAATTTACAAAGAGATAAGTACCATTTACTTTTTTATTTATTTTTTTTCCGTTAAATTTTTATTTTGTCAATATACAATGTATATGGTTATTATGGCCCATCACTGACACCTNATTGAAAACATATTCAAAGAAATAATAGCAGAAAATTTCCCAGGTATTGGTAGAGATGTGGACTTCCAGATCCAAGAGGCTCAAGATCCCCAAACAGATTCAATCCATAAAGGACCTCTCCAAGAAACATTTTAGCCAAACTCTCAAAAGTCAAAGACAAAGATAGAATACTAAAAACAGCAAGAGAAAAGCATCAAGTCACCTATGAGGATGTCCCCATCAGACTAACAGCAAACTTCTCAACAGAAACCCTACAGACCAGGGTTTGGTCTGTAAAAAAAAAAAAAAGTACCAGCCAGGAATACTATACCCAGCAAGGCCATCCTTGGCTGGCAGTTTTTTTTCTTCTCATCAGCACATGGAACATTCTCTGGGGTAGACCACATGTTAGGTCACAAATCAAGTCTCAACAAACGTTTAAAAATGAAATCATTTCAATTCAACTAGAAATCAACAACAAGCGACACTCTGGAAACCATACAAACATGTGAAAATTAAACAATATGATCCTGAATGACATATGGGTTAAAGAAGAACTCAAACAGGAAATCAAGAAGTGTCTTAATATTAACAATAATAACAACATATCATACCAAAACCTAGGGGATACTGCAAAAGCAGCACTAAGAGGAAAGTTTATTGCAATAAATGCTTACTTACATCAAGAGAATAGAAAGACTTTAAATAAACAACCTAACATTAGACCTCAAAGAACTAGAACAAGAACAATCCAATACCAAAGTTAATAGATGGAAAGAAATAGTTAAAATCAGAGCAGAACTAAATGAAATAGAGACCAAAAATACAATACAAAAGATGAATAAAACAAAAAGTTGTTTTTTTGAGAAGATAAAGAAAATAGACAAACTACTAGCCAGACTAACTAAAAAAAGAGAGAAGACCCAAATAACAAAAATCAGAAATGAAAAAGGAGATATCACAACTGATACCACAGAAATACAGAATATTACCACAGAAATAAAGAATCATTAGAGATTANCTGGACACATACAAATTACCAAGACTGAACCAAGAAGACATAGAAAACCTGAACAGACCAACAGCAAGCAAGGAGACTGAAGCAGGAATCAGCAGTCCCCCAACAAAGAAAATCCCAGGTCTGGGTGGGTTTACTGCTAAATTTTACCAAACCTTTAAAGAGGAATTAATACCAATTCTCTTCAAGCTTTTCCAAAAGATTGAAACAAAGGCCATTCTCCCACATTCATTCTATGAGGCCAGCATCACCTTGATATCAAAACCAAAGAGACAATAAAAATAGAAAACAATAGCCCAATATCTTTGATGAACTTAAAATGCAAAAATTCTCAGCAAAATATTAGCAAACAGAATACAGCAACACATCAAACAAATTATACACCATGATCAAGTGGGGTCACCCCAGGGATGCAAGAATTGTTCAACATACTCAAGTCAATAAACATGATACATCACATCAACAAAATCAAAAACAAAAGGCATATGGTCATCTCACTAGACACAGAAAAAGTATTTAATGAAATTCGACATTGCTTCATGATAAAGACTCTCAGCAAACTAGGTATAGAAGGAAAGTATTTAAAGACAATAAAAGCCAGATACAACAAACTCATCACCAATTATCACCCTTAAGAACAGGAACTAGATGAGGATGCCCACTCTCACCACTCCTATTTAACATAGTGTTGTAAGTACTAGCCAGAGAGATCAGGCAAGAGAAAGAAGTAAAGGGCATCCAGATTGGAAAAGACAGAGTCAAACTGTCCCTGGGTGCAAATGAAATGATCCTATATAGAGAAAAACCTAAAGACTCTACTGAAAAATTCTTAGAGCTGATAAATGATTTCAGTAAAGTTGTAGGATACAAAATCAACACACAAAAATCAGTAGCTTTTTTATACTCCAATAATGAACTAGCAGAAAAAGAAATCTTTGACAAAGGTAACAAGAACATACATTGAGGAAAAGATTGCCTCTTCAATAAATGACACTGGGAAAACTGACTATCCAAATGTGGAAGAATAAAACTAGACCCGTACCTCTCACCATATACCAAAATCAACTCAAAATGGATTAA
>NW_007731789.1:116305-130586 GCF_000696425.1 Galeopterus variegatus | reverse complement strand
ATACAATACCTATGAATCCATATTGGTACAAATAAATAATTTGAATACATAAAAAAAAAAAAACAGAGCAAAAAGACAACGTACAGAATGGGAGAAAATGCTCGCAAACTATGCATCAAAAGGGATTACTATCCAGAATATGCAAGGAACTCAAACAACTTCACGGTAAAAAAGCAAGTAACACAAAAAAATGGGCAAAGGAGCTGAATAGGCATTTCTCAAAGGAAGACACATGAACAGCCAACAGACACATGAAAAACGCTCAACATTACTCAGCATTAAATTATAATGTCTAAAAACATCAGGACTCCCAAGGATGTGAGTACTATAAATGTCTCTTCATGGTGACTTTTAGAGTAAGGGAGGGTCTATGACTGGAATGAGCAACATGAAGGGATTTGTAAGGTGATGAGTAGAGTCCTATTTCTTGATGGACGTCCTGGTTGCAAGAACATCTGCCTTAAAATAATTTGCTAAGCTATTCAATAAAGTGATAGATGGTAAAAAATAAATAAATAAAAAATACTAGACTTTGGATCAAACTACTTAGGAGTAAAATCACACTTCCAGCCCTTATTAGTTATTTTGCTTGGGCGAGTCACTTAGCTTTGCTGAGACAGGTCTTCTCATCATCACAAGTGAATCCAACTTGCAGTGTAGTGGTAAAAAATGCATCCTATCTCCATATTTTTATCAAGATGGAATAAAATGTGATAACAAAAGTAATTTTACTAAGCCTTGCTGACTAACACTGCATAAGACCTTGGGAAATGGTCTTGGAATATGAATATGGATCCTTTGGAGGTGTCTGTCTGCCAGCTGTACCCTTCAAGTGATGGGGGGAAAATCACTTTTGAAATAGGAATAAAAGTAATACATGCAGCCCTGGGTGATTGTGACCACAGAGGCATGGACACCTGGGAAACTGTCCATTCCTCCAGAGAGAGGGAGCTGTAGTCATCACCCTCCGGGGCCATGGAAGGGGTGTTCTGCCTACTGGCTGGTGGAAAGAGTAACTGTGTCCCAGTGGCCACTCCAGTCTGTACAACATTCTAAAATTCAGAATTTGCTTTAAAAAACCCAGAAACCTTTATTGAGTAATTGCTATCATGCAGGTGGCAATGCAAGGCAATGCATGCAGATTAAAGCATAAGCAACAGTATTACTACCCCCGATTATGAGTAGAAGGACTGAGATACAGAGGACTAGGTCACAAACTTAAGATGAAAGCTACAGAGAAGTGGAAGCCAGATTCAGACCCAAGCTGGCTGGTGGCAGGCCCCAGCTTTTCATGCCTAAGACACCCAGTAAAGGGCGTAGATGAAAGTAGATGAAAAAGGAAAGCATCAAAATCCTCATCACTACTTGCCTGTCCCCTCGCTCAGTCCCCCTTGCCCCATCTCCAAGCACACCTCTGCTGGTGAGGATCTTGCTCAGGGATTCTGCAGCCATGGCTGGACCCCACAGCCCCTACGGCTCCCCACCATCCTTAGCACAGGATCACTTTGGAACCATAGCTTTGTCTCAGTTCTCCGGAGGGCTGCTCTCCTTTGAATCTCCACAGCGATGTTTCTGGCTCCCAGCAGCAGGGTGCCTTTGCCGTCTTTTTTGTGGGTACCCTCCATAGAGGGGCTCCAATAGCTTGCTGCTATGTGAACACAGGGGGACTCTGCAAATCACTTTCACTGGAAAGTTGCCATCCTAGTATACTACTTTTCTTTAAAAGTGAAAGGCATGTAACCCAGAGGTTAAGGGTTTAGATTTGGGAGTTAAATTTACTGGGCTTCAAATCCTGTCTCCAACCCTTTGCTAGCTAGATGGCCTCAGGCATGTTCCCTGCATTCTTTATGTGCTTACTTCATGGAATTGGTGAGAGGATTAAACACAGTAAATGCTCAATAAAAGATAGCTATTATTTATCATTATTTGTTATAATGAGGTCCAAATTGGGAAGGCATGATCTGCCCTACCTCTTCAAAACCCTCCAAAATACTGCAAAGAAAGCTGTGTCCCTTAGCACTGACCCTAAGGAAGTTCTTTAAGTCTCATATTTTATGTTAAAAGTTCACATGATTTTTACATGCTACTTCTGTGTTTTCTTGAAGAAAGTATTTACATCTTAAATCCAAGACAAATGCTGAATGTCCTAACATACTTTAAAGTTCTTGAAAATAATAAGAGTAAAAGAACCATAAATCTGATTTCAAAACTAGATATAAAATACAGAGTTTGGAGTAAAAGAAAGGAAAATGGCCTCTCACTATATGAAAATATGCTCTAAGAGCAATAGTAATAAGAGAAAGGCAAATTAAAACTACACTGACTATCATTTATTAGCTATCAATTTTTAAAATGCATACATTGAATAGCACACTGTGTTGGAAAGCCTGTGGACAAACAGTTTCTCTTATATATCTCTTATAGAGATGCACAATTATATGAACTCTATGCAAGGAAATGTGGCATTATCTAGCAAAATTGCTATATTTGTCCTTGACCAAACTATTTCCTTTCTAAAAACTACCTTGAAGATAAACCTCCACAAATTCAAAGACACATATGGTCAAGTTTAATTGTGCCATCTTTTGCAATGGCAGACAACTGGAATCAATCCAAATGCCTTTAACAAGAGACTGATTGAATAAATTATGGTATGTCCATACAATAGAATACTATGAAGCCAGAAAAAAAAAAAAGTGGGAGAAATGTCCCTATGTACTGATTTGAGGTGATCTCAAGCATGTGTTACATTACAAAAAGCAAGGTGTGGAACAGTACATATGAAATGTTACTTCTGGGGTAAGAAGGAAAGGAAAATAAAAACAATGTACGTGTTTGCTGATTTTTAAAAAATAAAAAGAAACCCTGCAGGAATAGCAGGAAATGAATGAAAACAGTTGTGCATGAGAGGCAGAGGCAGAGGGAGGCCGAAATAAAGTGGGGGCAGATAGAGAGGCAAACGCGACTTCTCAGAGAACACCTCTCTATATAGTTTTGACATTTGAATTTTGAAAATGTTTCCTATATTTAAAAAGTAAAATTAAATCCAAAAGGGCAAAAAGGAAAATCCAAAAAGAAAAATAAAATGAAATCATAAAACTAACTACATCTCTAATAGGTAAAACAACCACACAGAAGTGAGTTATCCCTAGTGGCACTTGAACACAGTGCTCATGTGGTCCATACACATGGGAGCTACCACCTTGACAAAAAGAACAGCAAAGAAATGTAGACTTCACTGAGCAATTTCATGGAGAGAAACTAAATTGGTATTACAATTTTGAAACAGTTTAACGTGTATTGTAGCATAAAGCAAGTACTAAGTATATTAATGTTATTAGGAACTAAGGTATTCATTATAAGAGAAAAGATACAATTATAAAGTCTAAAAATTAAAAACAAAACCCAATAATGTTAAATATGAGTTGGAATATCAATATAAGCTCATGATTTTTAAAAAATAATCCTAGCTTTGCCTGCTGAGAGGACCTCCAGGCAACGACACTTTAGTACTGAGGAACCTATCTAGCACTCAGATCTTGGTTTCTAAGTATCATTTACCCCTAAAAAGAAGTAAGGTATCATGGGGCAGGAAATAATGATTCCAGATAGGAAAAATGGATGGTGACCCTACGATATCATTTTGAGCAAAAAAGCATGGAAATACTCAAAACTAAAGAGACCTCGTCAAAATAACCCGGAACTCATCCCGGAACCCCACTAGTTAAATAGGGGGCAATCTGGACTTCAGAAAAAAGATTCTGATTTGTAGAACAAATTTTTAAAAACCATGAGTCCTCAGTGACACACTCTAAGAGGAGTTTGGGGGGAGAATAATGTTCCAGTGGTGCAGGTGGCTTTAAACCAACTTCTTATTCAGAAATTTGGTAATTGAAGAGGAAATAGCATGAACTGTGCATTTTTGAAAAGCTATAGTTATCTCTAGTTTATACTGGCAAGCTCTTCTTTCAGAAAAATTCCAGCTAATAAATGAAGAAAGAATGGTACAATTAGAAACTCACCATTCCGCAGTCCTCAAGGAAATAACTGAAACAGGCAATGAGAATTAAATGATGCTAAGACTATTCTGAAATGTTGGAGAACAAAATATTTGCATGATGCCAAAGTATCCCCCCATGGGTGCTGACTACTCATGAGAGGGGAGACCAGGCTTCATACAGAGATCCATCCCACTGCCACCCTTTAACCAAGTGATCAGACATAGCATCACTAATAGGGACACAGGAGGACATCTTGGGACTCCTGATGTGATGTAATATGACCTACACAGTATCACATAAGAAGCATTCTTGCCAAAAGCGTTTAACCAAAATCTAACCAAGCCCTGAGACCTAACTTCCAGTTTACAGTAAATTTAGAGAATAAAGAAACATGTCAGATGATGTCACAGGAAATAATCCTACAAATACAGAACATTATTGGACTTAGCACAAACTATATTCATGTTTCTGTACTGAGGCAGAGATGTTGTGCCTTGTGTTGGGAGTCTGGAGAGCATAAGGCGTGACTTCACCCTCAAACAGTCAGTGTTTGGTGGGGGACACAGACATGAGGCTTAGAGCATGCTTGGGCTTTGGTGACAGGAAAGAGTTAAACTCACAGTGCAACCACTCACTCTGTAGTCTTGAGAAAGTGACTGAACACTTCAGAGACCAGTGTCCTCATTTGCAAAATGGATATAATAAAATTGTCAGGATGTCTTCGTCATAAGCCACTGTGAGGATTCCATAAGACACTGCATGTAACATACTTAGCCCAATTACCTGGGTGGAGGAAAATGTTGGATAAAGGTAGCTTCCTTATTCTGATTGCCATCCTTCTTATAAAAGTTTAAAAGCCATGGAATACATGGCGGATGGTCAGCAGCCCCAGGTGATCACAGCTGAGGTAACAAATACGTTTTACCAAACCTGCCAAATCCAACTGATTGACAGGAGATTCCAAGAGTACTATGTGGGGGGAAATTTTTTTTAAATATTGTGTTGAGATAGACACGGATCTCTCAGAGAAGGGCTTGCTTAAAACCTGAATCTCAGGGACCGTAAAGGTTGTTTCCTGTAGTTTATCCAGACTTTCTGATTTTCAAAGTAGATTTGAGACAGAAATACATGGCAACATCTAGAAACATCAGGCATCTAGGAAAAGGTGCTACTTTTTCCTCCCAGTTGTAATTCTCCCTTTGTATGTTTTGATTTGATGGAAATAATAATAATAGAAGGATGGGACCAAGTGCAAGTTTCTCATGTTGAGATTTCCTTGTGTCTGGGGTGAACAATGACTTCTCATGTTAAGTTAGTACAGGAGCCTATGCAGAAGCCAAGGGCAGCCCCCTCTGCCCAGAAGCAGGCAAGAGAGCACAGTGAAACGCCACTTCCAGGCAGGTGGCCCACCACAGCCACTGCCACAGCCATAGCTGCTGCAAAAGCAGCTCAACACAACAGCAGTGACTACAGCCACCATGCAGGCAGCTTGCCAGACACTTGACTGCATTGACACAAGGAGAGTCACTGGCAGAGACTGGAGAAAGAAGAGGATGTCTCCCTCCTCGAAGCCCACTCCAGTGTAATAGAAGAAACAACTGCTCTACCAGATGAACAGACATCAACACAGAGATACTAGAAGTATGAAAACCCAAGAAAATATACCATCACCAAAAGAATACAGTAATTCTCAAATACCAGACCCTCTAGAGCAGGAAACCCTTGAAATGACTGAAAAGGAATTCCAAGCAACAAATTTAAGGAGATTCACTGAGACATGAGAAGACTCAGACAACATAATGAAATGATTAAAAAAATCCAGAATATGAGGAGTAAATTTACAAAAAGATTAATATCTTAAAAAAGAATGTAACAGAACTCATGGAACTGACAGACTCACTCAACAAAATACAAAACGCAACTCAGAGCTTAAGTTGCAGGCTAGAACAAGCAGAAGAAAGAATTTCTGATCTTGAAGATAGTCTTTTCAAAATAACTCAGGTGGACAAAAACAAAGGAAAAAAGTTTTTTTTAAAAAATGAAGAAAACCTAAGAGAGCGAGCAGGCAACCTGAAGCACACAAACATTCAAATCATGGATGTTCAGAAGGGGAGGAGAAAGGAAAAGGCATGGAAAACCTATTAAATGAAATAATCATGGAAATTTTCCCAGGTACAGGGAGAAAAAATGACCTTCAGATCCAGGAGGCTCAAAGATCCCCATACAGATTCAACCCAAAAAGATCCTCTCCAAGACACATTATAGTCAAACTGGCAAAGCTCAAAGACAAAGAGACGATCTTAAAAGAAGCAAAAGAAAATCATCAAGTCACCTATAAGGGAGCCCCTATCAGATTACAGCAGACTTTTCAGCGGAAACTCTACAGGCCAGAAGGAAATGGGATGATATGTTCAAAATACTAAAAGAAAAAAAAAAACTGCCAGCCAAGAATACTGTACCCAGCAAAGTTATCCTTCAGAAATGAAGGGAAATTAGTGTATTTGCCAGACAAAAACTGCAAGAGTTCACCACCACACAACCAGCCCTACAAGAAATCCAC
Organism: Galeopterus variegatus; assembly: GCF_000696425.1. NCBI lineage: Eukaryota > Metazoa > Chordata > Mammalia > Dermoptera > Cynocephalidae > Galeopterus > Galeopterus variegatus. The sequence goes on along the minus strand of NW_007731789.1, from coordinate 124,025 downwards.
AAGGCAGTCCTGCATCTGGAATCTGACAAACAGTGATCACTACCATGAACACACAAGAAAGAACAAAACCCACTGTTAGAACAAAAATGCAAACAAGAAAGAAAAAGAAACTAAATCTTACCACCCCCAAAACCCATAATGACAGTGTAACAACGCCCCTACTTTATTTCTGATTTTAGTGATTTGGGTCTTCTTTCTTTTTTTCTTGGTCAGTCTAGATGAAGGTTGCAAATTTTGTTGATCTTTTTAAAGAATGAAAAAATAAAATAAAATGACAGAGAACCTTGATGCAGTGTCACCATTCTGCATGAGTGAACAGGCTTTATATAGAACTTGGGTTCAGCAGTTGCTGCCTCTCCATTTTCAACACAAAACTGGTGTTCATTACCAGATATGAGGACAGACAGGTTGGGCTTCACAAGCCAGTGGCTCCTGGGACAGCTGTACTGAAGGACAGTCCTAGCCCGGCCCCTCCTGCAGGATGAAGTCTTCCTTCCCCTCCGACTGTCTCTGGGACCTCACAGCTTTTGCCATTGTCTCTCCAGTAGCTGCCCCCTGCCTCTCTGCTCATGGAGAAATAGAAGCCTCTGGATGCGTTCAAATCCCTCTAGTCCTAAAAATGCCCACAGATTCTTAACGTTGCCCTACATACTGTCATCTTCCTCACTGCACAGCCAACATTCAGGAAGCACTTTCTAAAGTTTACTTCCAGATTGTAAACATAAGTTACTTAGAAAGGAAAAAAAGGTGTGGCTTGGGATAAATTGGAAAGAAGTATTTTATTCATATGTTTTAAAGTTTTGGGAATGTTCAATTATATTCTAAGTAAACAAAATTAAAATGGAAAAATAAAACCCCCATCCCGTCCTTCAGGTGCGATCCTCCAGCGTCGCCTGCTCTATCTCCCACCCTCCACCTGTGCAGCCTCAACAGCACCTGCCACCCTGGACTGAGGGACTCACCTGGGACACACCTGCCTCCTGACCAGCCCCTGAGCGGTGGCCCACTCATCTCTCGCACCTGCAAGTCACATGCCCACGCTCTCTGTGGCCGCAGCCTCTGCACGAGAAGTCATGTTCCCTCCAAGGCCACCATCGAGCCATGCAACTTCTCATGGCTCCTCTTGCAGGTGAGGCCTTTGTGGGGTCTAGGGCAGGTGAGTGTCAATGTGGGGAAAGAGCTTATTTCCACCTCCTCCTGACCACACTGTCATCTCAGAGACATGGAGTCACAGGGCTGGTCAGAGCCTTGGACTCTGCTAGACACAATGAGGTGGTACTTCCACGTAGAGGCAAAGCCCCAGTGGCTCTTGCTTGGTTGGTCCTGAGGGAAATGAAGAAGCTGTTGTCCTCACTGTGGGGGACACAGATGCCACCCAAGGGCAAAACAGGCACGTGCACCAGCTGGAGCCAACAAGGCGGGTTCAGTCTCTCCCTGCCGGTCATGTGGCTGCAGCACAAGATGCTTCAAGCCCACTGTTGAGAGGTTGCCAGTGCCTCCTGCCAGGCCTCCCACTGACCTGCAGAAACTCTCAAGGCCCATGCCTTCTGCTCAAGTGGCTGTGACATGCCTTGGAGTCATGCGGACATCTCAAAGGGATCCCTTCCCAGTTATCCCTGAATGACAGCACCTGCTCCATCTTTCCTTAGAACAGAGAAGAAAATCCAGACCAAATGAGTCCCTTCTTTCCACCATCAGATTCTTCTACAGATCTTCATCCTGCAGAACACAGGAAGTTCAATATTGTTTAGATTTGCAGGTATTGACCATGAAGGAGCTGGCAGCTGTGTCCAGCGTGTGCAAGTGGAGGAACTCCAGCCCAGGGAGAGGCTCCCCTGGATCCACTGGCCTCAACAAACCCTCAGAAGCAGTCGATGTGCATGAACAAAGTCTGGCACCTGGGGACAGCAGGAGTGGAGGGGAGGGAACAGCTTTGTTTGAAGACCCAGGCCCACTCCTGGGGAAGGGACCAGCAGAACTTGAATCTTGGCCTCCTGACGGGTTTGGAAAAGTTCCTGAGATGTGGTGATTCCCAGCACATGTCTCAGGGACTCAAGCATTTTTATCATCTCTGACATCACCTGCTCTTATGAGAAGTTTGGATCCCTCCTCCTTCGGTTCTTGGGTCAGAGAGGTTAATTCCTCCAACAGCATCAAGCTGGTCCCCTGCACCCTTGTGTAAGCATCTGTAAGGCTGGGCATATTTAAGACTCTTTCTCCAGCCTGGGATTCTCTGAAGGTGACTCAGTCTCCACATGCTCCTTTTCAGCTGCTCTAAGCTTGTCAATGAGTTGGCATTTCTCCTCAATCTGTGCAGCCAGGCTTTCCACAAGCTGGTTTTCTCATCCTACATAAAGTCGGCTTCTAATAGACTGAACAAATCTGAATACAAATAGGAGCCCCACTAAAAAACTGGTAAAAAGCAGGCACACCAGTGTCCCCACTGTTGGCTGTGCGAAGTGTTCATGAACTCAGGTCACCGGGCAGCAGTGACCTCACCACTCACTCAGCTTCTCACAAATCAGTTCACAGCCAAACCCGCAGAGGACTGCAGCCCTGCCATAGCCCTGCCACCACCACAGGGCTCTGCCCAGTAACTGTGGGTCCAGTGACCACAACAAAACCCTGGGAACATCCCAACATTCCACCCGGAACCCAACCAGAAACTGGCAGCCTGGACTGGTCAGTTTGCAGTTGGTAGTGAATAAAATATGCTTGTCTATCTGAAAGAAATCAAAGTTAATATAGGAACCACAAAGTAGCAACAAATTCTGTCCCCACCTGTCTCCTATGGGAGTGTTCCTTGGTACAGATGTGGGGCCAGGTGATGGGATCAGTAGGTAGGTGAGCCTAGCCTTCTAAGATTTGCCTGTGGTTCTCTCTCTGAAGTCATCTTTAACTGAAATCCATGAGGGAAGACTCAGGAAGTACGTCTGAGTACCAAGTACCTCCTCCCAAGTACCCCCATGCCAAACTTAAGCAAAGACAGGCTGACCTGTGACGAAAGTTTAAATATTTACCTCTCAACTGATTGGTTGTGTCGTATGGCAGAGCATTACAAAGTCAGAGCATCCAAAGTTATTCATTTTCAGCACTTGGTTAAAAATTCAAACAGTGCAGAAAGTACTCAGTAAAACACAAGTCTTCTAGCCCAGACTCCCAGTCCTCGAGGAAGCCGTTGTTAGCAGTTTCTTTTGCATACTTTCAGATATTGTCTGTGTATGTACAAGAATATATACACACGTGCTTATCTATTTTTAACAAAAATGGTGAGCACACCCAGGGTCCAAAAGTGGGAACCAAGGGCCAGTTCTCTCCTCCCAGAAGCAGGCAAGGAGCACACCTAAAAAGCATTTGCTTGTGGGTGGCCCGCCACAGCCACAGCCACAGCTGTCACAAAAGCAGCTCAACACCACAGCAGTAGCCACAGCTACTGTACAGGCGGCCCACTAGACACCCAACTGCAGTGACACAAGGAGAGTCACCAGTGGAGACTGGAAAAAGAAGAGGACATTTCTCTCCTCAAAGCCCACCCCAGTGTAATAGAAGAGAGAACTGAACAACTGTTCTACCACGCCCCTGCTTTATTTCTGATTTTGGTAATTTCAGTCTTCTCTCTTTTTTTCTTGGTCAGTCTAGATGAAGCTTTGCAAGTTTTGTTGATCTTTTTAAAGAATAAAAAAAAAAGAAGACTAACACAAATGGTAGCATACCACCCATCTTACAATTCTTGACCTTGCTTTCAAAAATAATTTCTATTGTGAAATAGAACACACATACAGAAAAATACCTAATATGTAAACATACAGCCTAAGGAACTGTAATAAAACAGGCACCCATGTAACTACCACCCCTATCAAGAACTAGTACATGGGGCTGGCCAGTTAGTTCAGTTGGTCAGAGCTCGGTGTTGTAACACCAAGTCAAGGGTTCAGATCCCGGTACCAGCCACCAAGAAAGGAAGGAAGGAAGGAAGGAAGGAAGGGAGCACAAACCAGCAACTCACACCCCCTTCCCTGGAAAGATAGCCATTATTATGATAACCTTTTATGGTAGTCACTTACTTGCTTTGCTTATAATTTTATGACTTAAGAATGGATTCCTAACACAATGGTTCAGCTTTGCTGGCTTTTGAACTTCTTACACACAGACAAACGCAGAATCTAGTCTTTTGTATGTGGCTTCATTTTTATGCCCCTTGATGTCTGTGAGGTTCATTCATGTTATTGTCTAGAGTTGTGAGTCATTTACTTAGATGATGGTATAGGTACATTCCATTGTATGAGCAGTGGAAAGTCTTTATCCCTCCTAGTATAATGGGCATTTAGGGTGTCTCCAGTTCCTGGCTATGGTGAACAATGTTGCTACAGTTCTTGAGTGTCCTCTCAATGCATGTGAATACATCCCTGTGGGCATCTACCCAGCAGTGGAATTGTCAGTTCATCAGCCGTAGGTGATGTCAAGATGCTTCCAACGTGCTCGTACCAATTTCCATGCAATGGGCCATGCACAAGAGCCCCATTGCCTCACATCCTTGCTGACATTTAATACTGTCAGTCCTCTTAATTTTAGCTATTTTGTTGGATATTAGTAGGCTTAATTTGCATTTCCATGATTAATAATAAAAGGAGCTTTCCATATGTCATTGGCCATTCAGCTTTCCATTCTTGTAAACTGCCTATTCACAAACAGAGCCACAATATAATTTAAAAATATTCTTTTCCCCCCAGAAAAATCCCATACTTATTAAGAGTTGATCCCTATTCTCCCTCTGTTTCCTCTTCCCAGCTCTAAGAAACCACTAGTCTACTTTCTGTCTCTGTGGATTTGCCTATTCTGGAAACTTCATATAAATGGAATCAGACAGTATAGGTCTTTTGTTACTGGCTTCTTTCCCTTAGCACAATGTTTTTAAGGATCCATGTTGTAGCATGTATCAGTATTTCATTACCTTTTACAGTTCATTAATATTCCATTGTATGGATATACCACATCTTGTCAATCCATTCATCAGATAATAGACATTTGGCCCAGACATTTACTGTACAAACAAAGCTGCAAAGAGCATGGCAGTCTGTGCATGTGTGCCATTTATCTTCAAAATAACAATCTAATATTGGAATGATAAATTCAAAGGTTATATGCATTCTGAATTTTGATAAATATTTCCAAATTATTGTCTGCTACTTTCCAGAGCAGTGGTGTCGAGCCTTAAAAACTAACGCCACCTTAGATGACATTACAAGTGGCACCATTATGGGCCCACAAGGGCGTATTAATGTGGCAGCCTAAGACAGCGCCGGGAGGAAGTAGGGTGGGAGTGTCTGCGGGAACCTTGCCTAAGCCCTTATCTGCCAAAAATGCACTTCTGCGCTCGTGAACACTGCGTGGTTGCAATAGCTGGACATTGAGACAGGATGCATGCCCTTGACCTTTAAGCTGATTGGAGGATGTAAAAAACCTCCCTTCCCCATTTGCCTTTAAAAGCAAGTGCTTGTGTGATAATAAATGGAACTGCTCGGCAGACCCCCCGCCACGTCTGAGTGTCCTTTAACCGGGCTGGTTGGGGCCGGTGGTGTGCTCACCTCTCTTCATGGCTCTCTTCCCCCATCTCCTCCCAAAGGGGACCAGAGGGAAAGAGGAATCCCAGGCCATTCACTCGCCCACCAAAAGGAACGAGGCTAGGGCTGTTCGGGTCGGTGGCAGTGGACCCGACACAATGTTACATAATGGTGATGATAGTGAGTGTTACAAGCTGAATACCCAAATTCATATGGTGAAGTCCTAACCCCAGTGCCTCAGAATGTGACTGTATTTGGAGACTGGGTCATTAAGAGGTAATTAATGAAAAATGAGGTCATTTGAGTGGGACATAATCCAGTATGACTGTTTTCCTTATAAGAAGTGGAGACTACAACATAGAGAACACAAACCGAGGTTTGACCACATGAGGACACAGCGAGACGGCGGCCTTCTGCAAACCGGAGGGAGAGGCCTCAGAAGAAACCAAGCCTGTCAACACCTTGATCTTGGACTTCTATCCTCTAGAACTGTGAGAAAATCAATTTCTGTTGTTTAAAACTCTCAGTCTGTGGTACTTTGTTATTGCAGCTGTAGCAAACACTTACAGTGGGCATCTTTATTGTAACTTTATCGGAAATGTTTCTAGTGTTTTTTCACTAGCTGGATGCTAGCGTTTGGTTTCACATTGGAGAAAGACTTCTATCATTTCCTACTTCATTAAGAAGTTCTTAAATAATAAAGATTGGATGTTAACTTTTCTAACATATATTTTGCCACCCATAAAGAAGGTCATGTGATCATTACTTTTTGATCAATTAATATTTTGAATTTTATTAGCAGATTTCCTACGTCATATTATTCATGCACTCTTGGAAAAAATATTTGATGGTAAATTTATATTTTTGTAATATGTTGCTAGAATCTATTGCTAATATTTAATTTCAAATGACTGCATCATATTCGTGAGTGATATTGCCTTAGTCTTCTGTTTTGTTTTACTGTTTGTCACTTTTTATCTTCCATGTTATTCTGGTTTCAGTAAAGAAGTTAGATTATGTGTGCTTTAAAGTTTTGACAGAATTTGACTCTGAAATTTATTGACAATCTTTTCATGGAAATTTATCTGCTTTGATGTTCTGTGTCTTTGTATTTATCTATTGATGTTGTAACAAATCACCATAATTTAGCAGCCTGAAACAACATCCATTTATTATCTCACAGTTCTGTAGGTGAAAATTACAGGCAAATTCAGCTGGGTCTTCTGCTTAGGACTGTACAAAATGAAATCAAGGTATCAGATGGCTGGGTTTTTATCTGGAGGCCCTGGTTGTTGGAAAAATTTAATCCCTGTGGCTGTATGACTAATGATCCCATTACTGTGCTGCCGGTCAGTGGGGGTCCACTGTCTGCTGCTAGAGGCACCTGCATCCCTTCTTATGTGTCCCCTTCCATCTCCAAACTAGCGATGGTGCACTGAGTCTTTGTGCTTCTAATCTTTCTTGCTTCTACTACCAGCTGGAGCAAGCTCTCTGCTTTTAAGGGCACATGCAATTAGACCACACAATAGGCTCCCTATCTTAAGGTCAACTGTGCCATATAACAGAACATATCATGGGAGTGACATGTCATTATGTCCACAAATTCCAAGGATTAGAGTGAAATATCTTTAGAGGGCCATTTTAGATATTCTACCACAATCTTCTGGGGCCAATGACGGTAATTTATGTTTTCCAATAAAGCATCCATCTTATCTTGGTATTTAAGATTTATGCATAGAGTTGATTAAGTATATCTTTTTAACAGCTGTTTTAATTATTTTTGTATTTGCTCTTAAATTTTTACTCCCATTTCCTTTTTTTTCTATTTATACTTTCTGTTCTTTTCTCTTAACTATGTTAGATAGGGTTTATCTGCCCCACTGCAAAGAACCATCTCCTCAAATAATTGATTAGTTCTACTGGTTTTATATTTCTAATACATTAATTTGTGTGTTTATCTTTATTGTTTCATTCTGGTTTTATTCACTGTACTTATCATTTGCTCTTACGCTACATTATTTAAATGGTAAATTTATTTATTTTCAGTCCTTCTTACTTGATAACAGGCATTTAAAGCTACAAAGTTTTTCTTTGCCCTTCAGCTATTTATAAGTTTTGATACATAGTTCTCTCCTTATTATAATTCTGTAATTAATTTT
>NW_007731789.1:114598-115569 GCF_000696425.1 Galeopterus variegatus | reverse complement strand
TCTGTCTTTAAATTTTAGACTGTCTCTCCCTGTTTTCTTTCTGTATCAGTTCTTCTTGCTCTTCACAAGTTTATATTCAACCATTCCCTTTCATAGGAAAGTTTTCTTCTGCTATATCTTTGAATATGTTTTCAGTTCCATTAGGTCTTTTCTTTTCTCCAAGGATGCAAGTTTTGTACAGTTTGTATCTCCTTTGTCTATCTTCCTTATGCAGAAGGTCCCAACTTATGATGGTTAGACTTAGTTTTTCAACTTTACAATGGGTTTATTGGGGGTATTAAGTGCATATTTATGATATATTTAACTTATAATGAATTTATTGGGCCATAGCCTCATTATAAGTTGAGGAGCATCTGTGTAACATTTTCTTTATAATACTTTAAATTCTGCTTTTTTCCATTTTATTTCCTCAAGTTTCTCCTTCATATCCCTGACTGCAATTTTAGCAATGTCAATCTCCTTTTTACTGATCCTGATTTGGCATTTTTTTTTCCATAATGACTGGGTTTTTCTCTTCCATTTCTTTCCTAAGTTCTTCACTTCCTTGTGTTGTCTAATCATCTGCTTTTGAGTTTTTATAGCTCACTTACATGCACTTGTTTCAACAAGAGCTTACTGCCTTTTTTGTTTGCTGTCATAGAGAAGTGCTTGTTCACAAATATCTGCTGTGTCAGGGCATAATTATTCAGTTGTGTATTTTGGTCCTAATTTTGGTTTAGTATGTTCTTTTTATTTTGCTGTTTTACTTTTGAGATCTGTATTAGTCAAGGTCCTACAGTGAGTGAGAACCAATAGGATATGTATATAAATACATGAGAGGGGATTTATTAGGGGAATTGGCTGAGAAGTTGCACAATAGTCCATCTGCAAACTGGGTGCCAGTAGTGTGGCTCAGTCCTAGTCCAAAAGCCTCAGAACTGGGGAAACTGATAATGTAATTCTCATTCTGAGGCCAAAGGCCTAAGAGGCTA
>NW_007731789.1:111139-114077 GCF_000696425.1 Galeopterus variegatus | reverse complement strand
CTCAGAACTGGGGAAACTGATAATGTAATTCTCATTCTGAGGCCAAAGGCCTAAGAGGCTACAGGTGCCACTGATGTAAGTCCTGGATCCCAAAGGTGGAAGACTCAAGTTCTGATGTCCACAAACAGGAGAGAAGAGTGTATCCGAGCTCCAGAGGATAGAGAGTGAAATTAATCTTTTCCTCTGTTTTTGTTCTCTCCAGGCCCCCAGCAGACTGAATGGTGCCTACCCATATTGAGGGTGGGTCTTTCCCACCCAGTCCACTCAGACTCACATGCTAATCTCCTTTGGAAACATCCTCATAGGCACACACAAAATATTGCTTTACCAGGTTTCTAGGTATTCCTTAATCCATTCAAGTTCACATCTAAAATTAACCATCACAAGATCCATGAAGATTCCTTTTTGTTGCATCTTTTCTTTGAACGAGTCCTTTCAAGGCCAGGCAGCTACTCAAGTACAGCAGGGAGAGTGAACCAGGAGAGTGAGCTGGGGCAGAGGCTGAAGATATTGTCCTCAATCTACCCTAGAGATACGTCTCTGCTTTGAGCAAGTAGGAATTTTGCCTGGATAACAAAGAAGCCCACTATGTAAAGGTTCTTCTGGTGTTAACCTAATGTTTACATCCTTTCTGCTGACTGAGATGAACCATTGCACAGCTGATCATCACCAACTGTCTTTCTTTCTGAGTGTTCCCTGACTCTCAGACAATAAGCTTCTTGCAAAGATGCTGTGTCTGTATAGTCCTCATTCATTCAACACCACCTGAACTGAAACTCTGCAATGTCACAACATGCTCAAGGATGTTCCCCCAGAACCCATCACTCCAAGTAAGGTATTTCTGGTTTGGCCACTTGATACTGTAGAACTCAGTTTACTGCCTAACATCTGCAGAGTCCATGCCCTTTCTTGGCACCCACACTGCATTCTCCTGCTGATAAACCAGCAAGCACACAGGTGCGTATCCTCTCTAAGCAATGTTTGCATCCTGGCAAAAGAAGAGCCCTCTCTCTGGAAACCCATTCACTTTACAGTAAACAAAGACAATATGCCCCAAAATGAGGCTTTGAAGTCCAGAATTAACAGGTGAGTCTCTAAGTGCAGAAACATAAAATGGCATCTGGATGTTTGCTGATGTTTGTTATTGATGAGAAATTGAGTTGGCTATTAGCATTTTATGTTCTTCCTGAGAGTTTCCACTTCTATTACTTTCTATGAGCCAGGGAAATTGGGCCATGCCCTCTAACTAGGATTCTGCCATCTGCATGTCTTCCCATGCAGCTACATTAGAACAGGAGATCCCTGATAGGGAAACTCAGCTGTGATGACAATATGTCTGATTTCAACCTTCCCAATGTTAATTGGGTAGCTTCCCTGACACACAGCATAATGGAAGTGGAAATGACGGATGCAGTAAATGATTACATGTCTGCGGCATTATCAGAAATGCTTAACGTCTAGATCTGTTTCCAGCGAAGGACCAAGATGGTATTAGGAGACTAGTGAGAGCTAGACACTGGGGTGAGGCTACTGCACTGTGATAAAACTGATGGAGTGTGGAAGTCAGAAAACAGCCACTGGCAAGAATTAAAAAGTGTGACTCTGTAGGCAGGAAGGATGCTGGAGGAGCACATGGAAGTCAGAGGAGCTCAGATCCTGTGAACCACATTCACAGACAGAAATAGAATAAACAGAGGCACAATCTCTCCACGAGGCCATGACTGGTTTATCAAAGAGCAAAACAGACACAGCTGTATGAAAATTTAAGGGCTATAAGAGGATATTGTGCAAGAAACCAAAGTATGAAATGGCTGTCTTCACTGTGCAGTAGTATCAGGCTTCTGAAGTAAGAGGAAACCCACTTCGGTTTTGGAGCCTGATGGAGATAGATTGGATTATTGATCCTGCTCCTTCACTGTCTGTTACAGGATTCTGCACATTGACAGCCACTGCCATGTTACTCTGCAGGCCCATCCCCCTGTTGGCAGAATATTCTTCCTCTCTCATGATGCTGGCTGTGGCCGTGTGACTTGCTTTGGTTGATGAAATGTTAGTGGATAGGACATGAGCAGAGAGCTCAAATGTGCTAGTGCAGTGGTTGGCTTTGGTCCCTTGTTCTCCTGCCATTTGCTGTGAGAAAGCCACGCCCCAGGTAGCTGTGGTCCAAGGAACAAAATGTGAAGGAAACTGGAGCTCAGCCCGCAGCCTGGAACCAAGCCTGCCACCCTGCCACGGACAGGGCAGCCCACCCACGCCTTGTCTAGAGTCACCAATTCACCCCGTGGTTTATTTCAGAGGTTTTCCTTTTTAAATGAAACACAAGTCTCTGACATCTACTCTAACGTGGTTTGCTTTTTTCAATGATTTTATTTTTTGTAAAAATTCAAAATCCCTATTTTACAAAAGTTTTAATTTTCAATGAGTTTTATCTGTATTCACAGCACTTTTAAAAGTTGTGATAAAATGTATCTAACATAAGATTTATCTTAACTCTTTTTAAGTGTCCAGTTCAGTGGCACTAAGTACAGTCACACTGTTGTGCAAACATCACCACTACTGATCGCCAAAACTCCTTTAGTCCTCGTCAAACAAACTGCATCTCCATTCAACAACCTCTCCACACCCTCCCCAGGCCCCTTGCACTTTCTTTCTCTGTGAACTTGACCACTCTAGGGACCTCACGTAAGTGGAATCACGCAGTATTTGTTCTTTGTGACCAACTAATTTCACTTCACATAATGTCTGAAGGCTCATGCACGTTACGACAGGTGTCAGAATTACCTTTTCTTGTTGAGGCTGAATAATATTCCATTGTACAGATATATTATTTTTTGTTTATTCATTTGTTGATGGACACTTGGGCGGCTTCCACCTTTTGACTATTGTGAATAATGCTGCTATGAACATGGGTGTACAAATATCTGTTCAAGTCCCTGCT
>NW_007731789.1:106090-110366 GCF_000696425.1 Galeopterus variegatus | reverse complement strand
GCTGAATAATATTCCATTGTACAGATATATTATTTTTTGTTTATTCATTTGTTGATGGACACTTGGGCGGCTTCCACCTTTTGACTATTGTGAATAATGCTGCTATGAACATGGGTGTACAAATATCTGTTCAAGTCCCTGCTGTTAATTCTTTCGGTTTTATACCAAAACGGTGTTGTCGGATCACACAGCAATTTATTTTTATTTTTTTAGGGAACAGCCATACTATTATGCATATTTTAAAGGTTGGGGGTTTTTGTTTGTTTTTGCTTTTTTCTCCCCAAACTATTGACTTTTGGAGGAAAAAATGCCCCTACAAAACACAGGCCAGGCCCTGCATATTTTAAACAAAGAAACAGTCTTCAGAGAGAGTGAGGGCCTCACGCAAGCTCACCCAGCACAGGCCCATGTCACTGGTAGACAGCTTTGTTTATTCCAGCCCCCTAGAAAGCTTTAAAAGCTCAGCTCAAGAGACACTCCCTCCGCAAAGCCTCTCCTGACTCTCCAGAAGGGCAGGGCCTGCCTCGGGTGTCCCACGCTCATCTGTCTTTGCCCTGATGTCTTTCTCACCACCTCGGACTTGGGAGGCGGTCGCAGCTTATTTATCTTCTTGCTGTCTCCATGAGTTGCATAATCCCTACGTGCTTCATGGACACTCACTGGAGGACTCATGCAACAGGTCACCTCTAGATCCCTGTGTCTCCTCAGCCCTCAGCCCATCAGCGTTTGGACACTCTGCACCGCAGGCTGGAGCCCTCTTTGCACAGCCGCTCCTGAGCTGCCTTTCCTGACCTCGCCCAGCGCAGGGCCCATCTGCCACTCCTCTGGGAAGCCTTCCTGAACTGCCCGCCCTCTCTGGCTCCTGTCCCACCTCTGGTCTTAGTTTCTCAGCGTGGACCTCCCCCGTTCACAAAGGCCTCCCTGACCTGGTGTCCTTAGCCTTCAGCTTTTCTTGCAGGTCTGCAGTCNAGGGCAGGGCCTGCCTCGGGTGTCCCACGCTCATCTGTCTTTGCCCTGATGTCTTTCTCACTGCCTCGGACTTGGGAGGCGGTCGCAGCTTATTTATCTTCTTGCTGTCTCCATGAGTTGCATAATACCTACGTACTTCATGGACACTCATTGGAGGACTCATGCAACAGGTCACCTCTAGATCCCTGTGTCCCCTCAGCCCTCAGCCCATCAGCGTTTGGACACTCCGCACCGCAGGCTGGAGCCCTCTTTGCACAGCCACTCCTGAGCTGCCTTTCCTGACCTCGCCCAGCGCAGGGCCCATCTGCCACTCCTCTGGGAAGCCTTCCTGCACTGCCCGCCCTCTCTGGCTCCTGTCCCACCTCTGGTCTTAGTTTCTCAGCGTGGACCTCCCCCGCTCACAAAGGCCTCCCTGACCTGGTGTCCTTAGCCTTCAGCTTTTCTTGCAGGTCTGCAGTCATTGAGAGAGTCGCATGCCCACCCTCAGTGTCAACCTCAAGTCCTGCTCCCTCTGGCATCTGCACATCCTGCCCTTCACCGCTCCCTCCGCACTGAGCTGCAGGACCACCATCTCCTGCAGCCTCACTGGGTGCCATGTGCAGAACCCGCCAGTCCCTCTGGTCTGTGTCCTCATGCCTTCTGCTTGACCCGAGACTCTTGGTTTTGGTGATGGCCTTGCCGTCGTCCTCGTCCTACCTGGAGGTCACGAACACCTCTCTCCACAACATCTGGTTGTGCACTAGAAATGTTGGCCTGTCCCACGGTGGCCCTCGAGGCTTCCCAGGCCTTCCTGTGGACACCGCCACTGCATTAGTCCAGGCAGCTGCTGTTCATCTTGCAGCATCCATCCTGCACATTGCTACACAATGTGGATGAGGCCAACCCCATCTACACATCCCCCTGCTGGCCTCTTGCTCTGACAGCGTGGGCTGCTGGTGGCCTGGCTCCGTCCCCCTTCTTTGCCTTGTCAGCCCTTGGCCAGGGGATAAAGGAAGGTGAACACTACCATCCCTGGTGTCGGCCCTCACTGGGCCTGTCACAGGGAGAGAGCACACACACACGCCCAGATCACTTCTGTACCTGAACGACATGTTGGATTTCCCGGTTTAAGAAAAGAGCTCAGGATGCCTCCACCTCCACCCAGATTGTGGTCCTAATTCCTTCACCTGCAGAGTGACACCTTCCTGACAAGCTACTTCTCTCCTGGTTTGGGCACAAAATTTCATCCAGGAGTGACGAGATGGCAGGCTACCGCCCTCCAAGTTCTCCCTTTCATTGCTGCAGATGTTTCCACTTGCATTTAGAATGCAAACACCAGCCAGGTCAGAGGTCTTCGTTGTGGGCATCTGTGCCCTTGACTGCCCTGCCAGCTGCCAAACGCCATTCAGCGGCTGCTCCAGCCCCACGGGGGCATTACGATGGGATCATATGCAGAAGCCGCTGCCCGGGTGCCACGCGGATTAGCGGGCAGACAGATGGTCTCCTCTCTGGAAACCTTCACAATATGCTCAGACTCAGCAAGCATGGAGAGGTGAAGTCCTGGGCTTGGCCAGAATTGGCTCTTTCCCTGGCCCCTGCTGCATGCGGTGCCATCAGCCCAGGCCCCCAGGCGGTGCCGGGAGTGTTTGTGGAGTGACTGTGAATGCCGCAGCCTGCACGGGGAACCTGAGCAGCACTCTGGACCTCACAATCGAGGATGCTGCTGGGGCCTGGAGGCTAACAAGCCGCTTCAGTCAGGTAAGATTAATTTTGAGAGGCAGAGACCACTAGGGAAAAGAGGGTCAAATTCCAAGGACTGTGGGTCTCAGAAGAGCTGGTTCATTACAGAGCACAAACGCTTACAAGTGCTTGGACCACTCCCAGGGTACCAAATCTGTACTCTGGACCCTCAAGCCCAGAGCCAGAGGCAGAATAAGATTTAAGCCCTAACAGCTAGGAATTGGCTGGCTACGAGCGGACCATATCTGAGACACAGCCTGACTCTGTGCTTCAGGAATAAATTCAGGCCTGGCCACTTCCCTCCCAGCATCATGAAAGAACAATGAAGCCCCCTCTCCTGGAAAGTGTGGGAGACAGGGTGGGTACCACCCGGAAGGGTGCCAGGGGCTGAACTAACGTCTTTGAATCTAAGTGGGCTTAATACGCAGCCAGTGGTGGCGCATTCAAAATAAGCGATTTTGATTCTTCAGAAGAGACATTGATAGACTGTTCCTCGTGGCAGGTTCCTGCATAGAAAATGAGCCCGAGGGATACAACAGGGATATGAGAATCGGGAAAGTGCTGGGTCATTACATAAAACAGATGTTACTTATCCATGGAGGAGCCGAACTGAAGCTTTGCCAGGGCCACTGATGGAAGGCCTGGCAAAGCCCAAAATATGAGTCAAACCAGCTCCAGCAGCCTGTCAGGACATCGTCTAGAGCAACCGACGGGGAGCGTGGAGGTGCGAGCAGAGGGCAGAAGTAATCAAGGTAGTGCCAAGGAAGAGCCCCAGCCTCTGAGTAATTCTGGAGCAGCGTAGCTTAGCTTGATACACAAGAGCCCCAAGAGGCACTGGGAAGAAAGCAGAGACAGACACCAGGATCTCCAGGAAGCAAAGATCCTGAGCTGGACGTTGCTAGAAGACGAAGACAAAACAAACAGGGGCACTTATCACGGGGTTTCTAAAAAGGGCAGCCCACACAGGGGATTTTTAGGGCTGTCACATTATTCTGTATGATACTGTGATGGTGCATACGTGTGCAACTGTCACCTCCCAGAACCATACAACACAGAGAGTGACCGTAATGGAAACCAAGGACTGTAGTTAACCGCAGTCTATCAATGTTGGTTCATCAGTTGTAACAGATGTGCCACCCCAAAGCAAGACATTAATAATACGGGAAATTAGGGAGAGGGCCCTGGGAGCTCTACTTTCTTTTCAATTTTTCTGTAAACTGAAAGCTGCTCTAAGAAATAAAGTCTATTAATTTTTTTTTTAAAGGCAGTCTTAAGGGAACAAAGAGGACCCAACTGATCTCCCCCATCAAGCTCTTAAGCCTGGCCGGGCTGTGTGGAACTACATCCTACAGCTCAAGGATACGCCTTATTTCACCCCAATCCCATCAGGAAAAGTGTCCCGTATTTGAATACACGTGATTACCTTGGTTTCTCTTTTCCAGATTCCAGAATACTTGCATCAAGACTTAGCATTTGTATTTTCCTCCTCAATGAAGGACTTCATTTACCTCATGTTATCTTGTTGTTGAATAGACAATATTCAAACAAGAAGGAAATTTCACAAAATAGCAGCAGCATTTTTGCAGCT
>NW_007731789.1:103052-105550 GCF_000696425.1 Galeopterus variegatus | reverse complement strand
TTTTTTTTTAAAGGCAGTCTTAAGGGAACAAAGAGGACCCAACTGATCTCCCCCATCAAGCTCTTAAGCCTGGCCGGGCTGTGTGGAACTACATCCTACAGCTCAAGGATACGCCTTATTTCACCCCAATCCCATCAGGAAAAGTGTCCCGTATTTGAATACACGTGATTACCTTGGTTTCTCTTTTCCAGATTCCAGAATACTTGCATCAAGACTTAGCATTTGTATTTTCCTCCTCAATGAAGGACTTCATTTACCTCATGTTATCTTGTTGTTGAATAGACAATATTCAAACAAGAAGGAAATTTCACAAAATAGCAGCAGCATTTTTGCAGCTGCTGGAAGAATACAGAACTCTTCCCTACGTCGGATAGAATTCCTCCTACCAAATATCTTGTTGAAACTATAGCTTGTCATTCAACTTTACATCTGTAATCATAAACAAGACAAATAGAAATTTAGTAAGATTTTTAAAACTTTCACAATTCTGTAGTCAACTCACAAATACACACAGGGAAGACCTGGCATAGCTCTAATTTGCTGAAAACAAAGATAAACAAAAACTCTATCATAAGTCACTGACAATTTTCTTTCAGTGAATATCTCAAACTCATTTTATTTTTGCCAAGCTGCGGGGATGTTTAAGTTCCCGAGCTTATTGTTCTGCTCCTGGGCTTGGATTGTCTCTCTTGTTCACCCCTGACCCGTTGCAGGTGTGGTACCTGGGAGGCAGCTCCGCGGCAGAGGTATCAAGTTTGACAGTAGCAGTGAGGTGCTAACAGTGAGTCTTGACCTGCTGGGATCCCTGGTAGCCTACTGAAGCATTTCCACCCAGCTGTGACACCTGAGCACCACACCTCCTTTGCCCAGTGTCATTCATCTAATGGACAAAGCTGCCGCCAGAGCCCATCTGCACTGACTTGCCTGCCACCAACAGACAGCATTAGTGGTCATGCCCTGTCTTCAAAATCTCCTCCATGGCTGGCTGGATGAGCTTGTGCTCAAGTCTTCAGGACATCATTATAGTTTTAACCTCCTAGTGTCTGATAAGCACACAAGCAGTAAGAATGCAAGCAAGTGCCGACACTGAATGAAAAGGTTTTATGTCTGAATGTTTGTGTCCTCCCAAAATCCATGTGTTGAAATCCTAACTCTCAAGGTGACAGTGTTAGGAGGTGGAGCCTTTGGGAGGTGATTAGGTCATGAGGGTGGAGCCCTCAGAAATGAGATTAGTGCCCTTATAAAAGGGACCCCAAAACTTTGAGAAATAAATGTCTATTGTTTATAAGCCACCCAGTAAATGGTATTTTATTACAGCTGTCTGAATGGACTAAGACAGAAGGGGAGTATGGTTATGGAAGTAATAGTGTAATTGGTCTTTTTGATTGAACGAGGGTGACAACAGAGTGTTTGCATGTGTACATACGTACGTGCACGTGGCCTTTGGATGTGTCTATATGGCCCTGGGATGTGTCTATACGTCCATGTGGATGTGTCTATATGGCCCTGGGAACCGGAACCTGTTGGTCAGCATCTGTGTATATAAATTCACTTCTGTGGACTTTAGGGAACGGTGAGAATTTTGATTCGGGTATAAGAGAACTATGAAAACCTCCTGAGAGGCTCACTAAGAAAAGAAGGCTCCAGAATAAGGGACAAAAAGAGCAAAGCAAAGTAGAACAAAAAACACAAAATCTGTGCAGTGNGAACCGGAACCTGTTGGTCAGCATCTGTGTATATAAATTCACTTCTGTGGACTTTAGGGAATGGTGAGAATTTTGATTCGGGTATAAGAGAACTATGAAAACCTCCTGAGAGGCTCACTAAGAAAAGAAGGCTTCAGAATAAGGGACAAAAAGAGCAAAGCAAAGTAGAACAAAAAACACAAAATCTGTGCAGTGAAAACTTGGTCCGGGCACAGCAGAAACACGCTGCTCAGAGCTGCCCCCTGATGGCATGGGGTGGGTGTGGAGCTCAAGCCCCCATATAAGGGCAGAGCTGAAGATTTATTTAGTTAACAAATAATAACTAACCCTTCAAAAGTACTTAGCAAGTAGTACTAAGTTCTAGAGTCCTAATAGTTTGTGTGTGTGTGTGTGTGTGTGTGTAATTTTTATAAGGTAGGAACTGTAATCATCATCCCACTTTACAAATTGGGAAACTAAGGAACAAAGGGACTAAGTAACTCACTCAAAGCACACAGTCAGTGAATGTGGAAGCTGGGATTGCAACCCAGGCTGTCCAGCTCCAGAGTCTTCTTCATTCTTAGCCACCACACTGTGTATCCAGCCTCATGCCAAGAACTGAGTGCAATGTAATTCTTACCATATCTGTCATGTTAATTTCATTATGTTGTTATAGCAATTATAAAAATAGTAATAAGGTATGGTAGGCAGAAGAATCCCACCCCCCGACAAGATGTCCATGTCCTAATCTCTGCGGATATGTTATTTTACATAGCAAGGGGAATTAAGGTTATAGATAGAATTAAGGTTGCT
>NW_007731789.1:95446-102263 GCF_000696425.1 Galeopterus variegatus | reverse complement strand
TGGTAGGCAGAAGAATCCCACCCCCCGACAAGATGTCCATGTCCTAATCTCTGCGGATATGTTATTTTACATAGCAAGGGGAATTAAGGTTATAGATAGAATTAAGGTTGCTAATTAGCTACATTTTTTTTTCTTTTTTATTAATTTTTTATTGAAACATACGGATCATACATATTTTGGGGGTACACAGTTATATTTCAATACATATATACAGTGTGTCACGATCTAATCAGGATAATTAGCACGTTCATCATTGCAAAACTCAATCATTGCTTTGTGATGTGAACATTTGATCTCTTCTCTTCTAGTCATTTGGTAACATGCAGTACATCATTGTTAACTATAAATCCCTCGTTCGACTGCATGCCAACAGAACTTACTTTTCCTAACTAGCCTCTCGCTCTCCCCTCTCCCCATCCCCCTTGCCTGCCTCTAGTAACCACCGCTCTTCTCTTTTCTTTTAACAGTTCAACTTATTATTATTATCTGTTTGTTTGTTTTTGGTTTTGTTTTACCTCCCACATATGTGTGAGAACAGGCAGTATTTCTCTTTGTGTGCCTGACTTATTTCACTCAACGTTATTTTCTCCAAGTTAATTTAGGCTGCTGCAAATGGCAGAATTTCATTCTTTTTTTTTGGCTGAGCAGTATTCCGTTGCATAGATATACCATATTTTCTTTACCCGCTCATCTGTCAACAGACATTCTTTCTCTCCTTGGAGCAGTCCTAGAAGGAGTGCGCCATGACTCACCCCATTTCAGAGATGAAGACACTGAGTCATAAAGAGGTTACTGCAGCACGCGGGTCTGTGGAGTCCTCCCGCTTCCCACTGGGGGGTCGCAGTTAGAGAGACAGGAGGAGGGGAGGCTTGCAGACCATCCCGAAGGTTCTGCTCCTCTGGGCCGAGTTAGGAACTAACGGATGGGAGGGAGCCAGGGTGTGAGGAGCATGGCCAGGGTTTCTCCAGATGAAGTCCTGCCTCCTGGTTCCCTGGGGCTCCCTCTTAGGAAGTTTCTTCCTTTGCCGCCTGATTCTCCCACAGGCCACGTGCTCACAGCAGGTCCTCCTCCAAATCCACACTGGATCTCTACGTCCTGGCTCAGCAGCTGTTTGCAGCATGAAAGTGTAGAATCAGGATGCTGGGGTTCCAGTCCCTGCTCTGCTGTGTGTCCCCAATCCAACTGCACCTCCTTGGCCTGCATTGTTATGCTGGGTCATCTGCGCAGCCAGCTGAGATGCACGAGGCCTGATGCCTGCATGCTTCCAGAAAGCTCTGCCTCAGCCTTGGCAGGGACTCATGGCGAAAGAATGATATTCCATTCTCCTAATGAAGGTACAACAGTCATTAAACTGCTAATATATTTTTTAAAAAGAGAGAGAGCTTGAAATTGCATTACTTTGGCCACCAATCTTTTTTCCTGTAAAATTTTGAAAACTTAAAGTCATAAGAGAAAAATTAAAATCTGGGAACGAAAATTCCCATTAAAATCTAGAGCTTCCTTCTTTGTGAATTCTGAACACTTCTAGAGAATTACTTATTACCTAAAACTAGAAGAAGACAGGCAAACTCACCTCACCTCCAGGTGAGAAAGAGGGGCTGTCATAAATATAAACAGCACCCTTGCTCCTTGGCTTTCTTACAGACACCACCCCTTACTGGACAATGACGCAGAGGACACATAGTTCTGTGTTTGCAGAGCAAGAAGTCACCACGGCTGGGAAGGGGGACTAGCGGGGGAGGGGGGCAAGGAAGGAAGCGTCGCAGCCATCCAGGTGGGATGCTCATGAGATGTCCAGGAATAAGCTCTGCTGAAAACTAGAGAAAGTCACGTCACCTCCAGTGTTCCATCTGATTTAACTAAGAGGACATGACCTTGAATTAAATGATGATCGATACAATGCATTTCAACAGACATTAATTGTGAGTCTGCTGTGTGCCAGCCCCTGCACCAGGTGCAGAGGACACAGGGACGGCTGCACCCTCAAGGAGCTCGTGCTTAATGGGGAGATAAGATAAACTGTACCACAGGCAGAATCGGAACATCAGGGAACCCATCACTGCAATCTATTTTATTAAGAGGTTAAATGAGAAAACCATATGGTCATCTATCTGGGTGCCAAAAAGACATTTACTAAAACCGCACATCTGCTTCTGATACAAATTCTAAGCAACCAGAGTGCAGAAATAAATTTTCTAAAATTAAGAGTATCTATTAGAAACATCCAGCAAGCATCATACTTAATAATAAACCATTAGAAATTTTTATTAAAGTCAGAGTGGCAAACTGCCCCAAATGGCCACAAACTAGCCCCATCTCTGCGTGCGCACTCCTTTGCAGCAAGGCTTTGCCACTCCTCCCACTAAGTGGTGGAGTCCTTGTCCCCACCTCTTGAACAGGGGCCGGCCTTGTGTTGTGCCTTGGTGGTAGGATGCGGGTGAAGTGGTCGTGTGGGCACAAAACAGTGAGATGTTCTCGACCCTGGAGCGCACCACATGGAGAAGCCTGGGCTGCCTACAGCAGGACACGAGGCTGCTAGAGCAGAGACAAGCTGTCCCAACCAAGGGCTGGTACCAACCGATAGACATGCCAGTGAAGTCACCTTCAGCCTCTGTGTCCTGGTGGGGCTGCAGGTGATGGTAGCCACAGAAGGGCCCCTGGGGAGACCAGCAAAGAGAAGCCCAGCTGAAGCCCACCCCCAGTTGCCAACCCACAAAACAGTGAGTTAAAAAATCGCTGTTCTAAACCACCAAGTTTTGGGGTAATTTGTGCTAGGTATTAGTTTGCCAGGTCTGTGGTATCAAAGTACCACAAACCGGGTGGCCTAACCCGCAGGAATTATGGGTGGCCACAGTTCTGGAGGCCAGAAGTCTGAAGTCAAGGTGTGGCAGGGTCAGTTTCCCCCACAGGCTGCGAGGGAAGGTTCTGCTCAGGCCTCTCTTTTGTCGTAGACGCCCTGTCCACGTTCACGTGGCGCTCTCCCGCATGCCTGTCTGTGTCCAGATTTCCCCTTTTTGTAAAGACACCAGCCACGTTGGATTCCAGCCCACCTCAATGACCTCATTTTAACTTGATTACCTCTGTAAAGACCCTATCTCCACACAAGGTCACATTCTGAGGTACTGGGGGGTAGGATGATGTCAACACATGAATTTTAGGGGACACAATTCAACCATAACATTGTACAACAATGCATGACTCATACAGTTGGGAACAAGCACAACTGCTATTATTCAGCTTTGTTCTGAAGGTTCTAACTAATATAACAAGCACAAGATGCAAAACGCTTAAATATTGGAAAGGCAAAGACAAGATTATCATTATTACCTTATTGTCTGTAAGACTTCCTTATAGTCTACATGGAAAATCTAAGATTATTAACTGAAAGAGTATTAAAAATCATTTTTTCTTTCTTGATACAAATTTATTCACAATATATAACATTTTTTAAAGATATCTGCTTGATTTTTAATAAATCAAGTAGTCAAATGGCTGTATTAAGCAAGAGAGGAGTACTTAAAAGAACAAAATAGCACAGAAAAATAAAGTACAATTAAATGAAATAAGTAATAGAAGCAATGTATAGCAGTTTAACAATACAACCCAGTGAATTGTTTGTGTAAAAGACAAATAAGTGTTCACAGAACACTGAACATTATAAAGAAGAAAATTAATGAAAACAAGTTACATAGAGTATAATCGTAGAAATCCAACCTAGAAATAATGGCTCTTCTCAAAGACGGGAACAAGACACATATAATAGAAGGCATAATAAAAAGTGCATTACAGGGCCGGCCTGGTGGCGCACTGGAGAGTGCACAGCTTGGGAGTGCGGCGGCGCTCCCACCAAGGGTTCGGATCCCATGTGGAGACCGGTTCCTGCTCACTGGCTGAGCACGGTGCGGGCGCAACACTGAGGGTTGTGATCCCGTTGCCGGTCAGTAAAAAAGACAAAAAGGGAAAGAAAAAAAAAAGTGCATTACATTTTTTTAAATACTAAGATTATTTACTCAAAGGCTCATTACAATCTGGGGGAAATTACTGAAAGGAAATCCATAATTTAGCTATTACTTGAAAAAAAGTTGCTTGCATATCAAAATCAAAGAGAAAACCTTGTAGATATTCAGGCAGAAATAAATAACTTATAAAGAAAACACTTCAGAGACATAAAGAAGTTAAAAAGGAAAAGTGTGAGAAAAATTTCGTAAGTCGAACTTTTCTCAAAAGAATAAAAATATCAATAATAATTACCTCAAATGCTTTTTTTAGCAAGATAGTTGAAAGCAAATATATTATTAATGGAGAAATAATACAGAATTTAGAGTATGAAGCATTAAATGAAATAAAGAGGATCTTTTTATCTAACTAAAATATTTGATCACAGTAAGAAAAGAGGTGTCCTGCATTATTCGTGGTAAGTTGCCTGCCACAGTAAACCATTTTGGTAGCATAACGTGATCAATCTCTTTAATGTTGCGCCTTCAATGCTGGGATACACTCCAGTGTCCTGGGGTTTTTTACTCCTTTCTGGGAGACAGTCTCTTACCAGTCAGGTGCTCTGTTATCTTCTAGAGACTTGCTACCCTCCATTGAGAATACGGACAATGCACAAGACAAAAGAAAGCGTGAAGAATTGTGAGAGGGATTTTAGAGGTCAGTCCTAAGCTGGCATAGATTATTTGTCTCCATATGCCATTGGCCAGAGCCTGGTCATCTGGTCTCACCAAAAGCAAGAGGGATGGGAAATGTAGCTAAGCACTGGCTTAGAAAAGAAAGGAGAAAACTGGTATTACTGAGCACTAGCTCTCTTGGTTACAATTACTAAAAATGTATGCATCGAACATAACAATAAAAACTAAATATTAAATTCAAGGTAAAATTGATAGTAAACTGAAAGTATTATAATAGTTAATATATAGATATGTTAGAAGAAAACAAATTAGAAAAAGTTATAATCAATTAAATTAAAATTCAGGATATGGCAAAAAAAACTATATTATCTTCTGAAGGGAATATGGAATATTTACAAAAATAATAACATATTTTGCAATGAAGAAAACTTCAGAGAAAGAGACTAGATTGGTTATAAATTGGCATCATAAGTTAATTCATCTATTTTACATAAATTGTTCATTTTATGTCAGTGACTCATGTGACTATTCCTGGATAAAACCACATTGATGTGCACCCAAAGAAGCCTTGGAGTATCAAAAAATGCTTTCTGTAAAATGTGATATCTGAAATAGATTGAGGAATCAAAAGAAATTTAATTGTATAATTAAGGTTGTATCAGAAATCAGTGAAAAATGGAATGCTATTTTAAAAAGCACTTTTGGGTCTTTTATTAGTAATTTGAGCTGATATCTCTTTAAACAATTATGCTAAAGTTCAGTGTGACTAATTCAATATAAAAAATCAAAATTTTAACTAAAAATATAGTATTTAAAATCTAGGTAAAGAGAAATATATTCCAAGTTGGAAGCAAAAAAAATAAATTAATAAATAAAGGAACAAGAAATGTACATATGATTATTATTTTAAAAAATCATTTTACTTATTTTTATTGATTATACATATTTATGGGGCACAGAGCTGATCATTAGCACCTGTATTTACTTTTTATAAAAAAAATTTTTTTGTCCAGGAATATATAGAAGTTTTATTTATTTATTTATTTATTTATTTGGCCATGAGACAAGTCTTAATACATTTAAAAAGACAAAGATCATAGGAAATATGTTCTCTGGCCACAATAACAGAAGGAAATTTAGAAAATTCACAAATGTGTGAAAATTAAACCACACTCTCCTAAATAAACAATGAGTAAAAAGAAAAATCATGGGGAAATTAGAGACTTCTTTGAGATAAAAATCAACATACAACATATCAAAATTCATAAGATGCAGGGCTTATAAGTGCTTAGAGTAAAATTTATATTTGTAAACACATATCAAAAATAAGAAAAACCTCAAATCAGTGATGCAAGCTTATACCTTAAGAATATAGACAAAAAGAGCAAACTAAACCAAAAGCAAATATAAATAAGAAATAACAAAGATTACGACAGAAATATATGAAATAGGGAATTAAAAAACAATAGAGAAAATTAACAAAACGAAAAGTTGATTCTTTGAAAAGATCAACAAAATTTGCAAATCTTTATCTAGATTGACCAAGTAAAAAAGAGAGAAGACTGAAATTACTAAAATCAGAAATAAAGTCAGGGCATTATTACATTGTCACTCTGGCTTTTTGTGGCCATAAGATTTAGTTTCTTTCTCTTTCTCATTTGCATTTTTGTTCTACCGGTGGGTTTTGTTCTTTCTTGTGTATTAGTGGTAGTGATTATCGTTTTTCAGATTCCAAATGCAGGACTTCCCTGAGGATTTCTTATAGGGCTGGTTGTGTGGTAATAAACTCTCAGTTTTTGTCTGTCTGGAAAATACACTATTTTTCCCTTGTTTCTGAAGGATAGCCTTGCTGGGTAAAGTATTCTTGGCTGGCAATTTTTTTCTTTCAGTATTTTGAATATATCATCCCATTTCCTTCTGGCCTGTAGAGTTTCTGTTGAGAAGTCTGCTGTTAGTCTGATAGGGGCTCCCTTACAGGTGACTTGATGCTTTTCTCTTGCTTCTTTTAAGATTGTCTCTTTGTCTTTGAGCTTTGCCAGCTTGATTATAATATGCCTTAGAGAGGATCCTTTTGCATTGAATCTGTTTGGGGATCTTTGAGTCTCCTAGATCTGAAAGTCTGTGTCTCTCCCTATACCTGGGAAGTTTTCTGTTATTATTTTGTTGAATAGGTTTTCCATGCCTTT
>NW_007731789.1:86028-94730 GCF_000696425.1 Galeopterus variegatus | reverse complement strand
TTTTTTTTTCTCATTTCATTATGTTGTCTAACTGAGTCTTCTTGTATTTGTATCTCACTGAGTTTCTTTCAGATTGTTACTTGGAATTCCTTTTCAGTCATTTCAAGGGTTTCCTGCACTAAAGGGTCTGGTATTTGAGAATTACTGCATTCTTCGGTTGGTGTCATATTTCCTTGGGTTTGCATATTTCTAGTATTCCTACAGTGATGTCTGGTCATCTGGTAGAGCATTTGCTTCTTTTATTACTCTGGAGTGGGCTTTGAAGAAAGAGACGTCCTCCTCTTTTTCCAGACTCTGCTGGTGATTCTCCTTGTGTCAGTGCAGCTGAGTGTCTGGCAGGCTGCCTGCACAGTGGCTGTGGCTACTGCTGTGGCATCAAGCTGCTTCTGTAGTGGCTGTGGCTGTGGCAGTGGCTCTCGTGGGCCAGCTGCACAGAAGTGATGCTTTCAGCATGCTCTTTGCCTGCATCCAAGCTGGGGATGCTGCCTTTGGCTCCTGTCTAGGACCCCGGGTGTGTTTTGCTTCTTGCCCACCTCTGGGCAGCAGCAGCTGCCCTTGGCTCCTCCTATTAAAACTCCTTAAGAAGAGCATTCCTTAAGATTCCTGCATAAAATAGTAAAATATTTTTCAAGGAAGACTTCCTTTATGTCAGTAATAACCAATTTGAGTGTATAATTTTAAAGACTATATTCATAAAANTTTTGCTTCTTGCCCACCTCTGGGCAGCAGCAGCTGCCCTTGGCTCCTCCTATTAAAACTCTTTAAGAAGAGCATTCCTTAAGATTCCTGCATAAAATAGTAAAATATTTTTCAAGGAAGCCTTCCTTTATGTCAGTAATAACCAATTTGAGTGTATAATTTTAAAGACTATATTCATAAAACAACTTGTGTATAAATGCTCATATCAGCTTTATTAATAATACAATAAAATATTATTTCTACCCCAAAATAGAAATAACTCAAATATCTGTCAACAGTTAAATGTGTAAATAGTGCTATATCCATACAATGATAGTTACATTGGACAATGTATACATTTGTGGTATATTCAGTTTTCTGTAAAAATATATTCAGCTGGAGTATGAAATTAATCTAACCTACACTTTATACGGGTGCATTCATTTTGTTGTATGGAAATCACACTTCAAAAAACAGCTTTTTAAAATTCTAATTGTATTAAAGGGATAAATCTAAATAAAAATAGAAGACATTAAAATGACCAAAGAAAATTAAGGAGAATATTTTTATAACCTTATGGCAAAAATAATTTAATGAACATGATGTAGCAAAGCAAAAGCTATACATTAAAGGTTAAAAATTTACATTACTTAAAACATTTTAAATGATGTGTATGTCAATAGGCACCATCAAAAAGTAAAAACAAGTGACAAAAATGGGAAAAGTGGCAACATATTTGGCATCAGTGGAACCCAATGACAAACACTGGTCTAGTGTGTAAAGTGAGAAGAGAAAAAAACACTGGAGCTACTGGAACTCAGGAGACCCAAGAACTGAGAAGATGGGGATGTCATGAACCATGTGGATGCCCACGCTGCCACGAAGGAAGACTGGAGGAGGGACAGGCAGAAGGTTCACGGGCTGGATGTTCACTACCAGCCACTCGGGGGCAGGAAGCAGCAGGGAATGTCCTGACCCTGTGCATTTAGCCCAATGCATGGTGACCAGAGGCTGAGCCCCAAATGTGATGCAATCCTTGTCCTCTCAGGTTACTGTCTCCTCCTCCCTAGAGAAGAGTCAGGCACAAAGACCAGGATGAACTGTACCCGCAGGTCTCAAACCTTCAGATCTCGGAAGCCCTTTATATGCTAAAAAACTACTGAGGACCCCAAAGAGCTTTTGTCTATGTGGGTTATAGCTACCAATATTTACTGTATTAGAAATTAAAACAAAATGTTTCTAAATGTTTATGACAACACTTTAAAATGATAATTAAGCCATGATATGTTAACATAAACTATTTTATGTAAAAGTAACTATATTTTCCAAAACAACAACTGTTTATGACAACACTTTAAAATGATAATTAAGCCATGATATGTTAACATAAACTATTTTATTTAAAAGTAACTATATTTTCCAAAACAACAACAAAAAAAAAAAAAGTCATAGGGAGAGTGACATTTCAGTATATCTCTTTAACATCTGGCTTTATAGAGACAGCTGGATTCTCAGATCTAATTTTTTGTGATATGTTGTTCTGGTTGAAGTATATGAAGAAAATCAGGCCTCATTACAGATATGTAGCTGGAAAATTGAGTAGCAGTTTAATAGCCTTTTCAGATTATTGTGGATATTCTTCTTACAGATCACATCAAAACTCAATGAGTTATAGGTTTTTATATTTTTATTTTTTAAAATTTATTTATTTATTATTGGAACATAGCTGATTGTAAATATCTGTGGAGTACAGCGTTGAATATCAATACCTGTGTCCAATATGTTATGTTCAAATCAGGATAATTAGTGTATTCTTCATTATACAATGTAATGGATTTTCATGGCCCTTTACTAATTACTCCCTTTCCCCTTCTTCCTTCCTGTTTCCCACCTCTGGTAACCTCAGTTTTGTTCTCTCCTCTTGAAAGTTCAGCATAGAATTGTGATTGTTGTAGCTTGCTTGCTTTCTTATTTATTTATTTACTCTTAGCTCCCTCTTACACGTAAGGACCTGTGGTATTTCTCTTTCTGTGTCTGGCTTATTTCACTTAACATAATTTCCTCTAAGTTCATCCATGTTGCTGTGAATGGCAGTATTTAATTCGTTTTTATGGCAGAATAGTATTCCATTGTATAAATATACCACATTTTCCTCATCCAGTCGTTTGACGATGGACATTTATGTTGGTTCCAACTCTTGGCTATTGTAAATAGAGCTGCAATAAACATGGGAGTGCAGGTGTCCCTTTGACACGATGATTTCCATTCCTCTGGGTATATACCCAGCAGTGCAATTGCTGGATCATATGGCAGTTCTATCTGCAGTTGTTTGAGGAACCTCCATACCATTTTCCATATTGGCTGCACCAATTTACAGTTCCATCAACAGTGTAGGAGGGTTCCCCTTTCTCTGCACCCTTGCTAGCATTTGTTATTCTCTGTCTTTTTGATAATGGCCAGTCTAACTGGGGTGAGATGATATCTCAGTGTGGTTTTGATCTGTATTTCCCAGATGCTGAGTGGTGTTGAGCATTTTTTCATATGTCTGTTGGCCATTCGTATGTCTTCGAAAAATGTCTATTCAGCTCCTTTGCCCATTTTTTAATTGGTTGCTTTTTTGTTTTTTTTTTGTTTGTTTGTTTATTACTGTAGTTTCTTTCTTTTTTTTTTTTTCCTTTTTGTCTTTTTTCGTGACTGGCAACGGGATCGCACCCCTCGGTGTTGCGCCCGCATCTCGCTCAGCCAGTGAGCGGCCGGTCTGTATGTGGGATCCGAACCCTCGGAGGGAGCGTCGCCGTGCTCCCAAGCGGCACACTGTAGCAGTGCGCCACCGGGCCAGCCCCTATTACTGTAGTTTCTAAAGTTTATTGTAATGTGGAATCAGAAACCCCATCCATGGACATTTTTTTACACTGCTGCATTAAACTCCGTTGGTTCCTCTTGTACTTTGAGTGGATCTTTTACCCACGCAGCAGCGTATACTGGTCATCCGGAAGGTGTTAAGTCACTGAGTTATGCAGATCTTCTGAATGTTGACACATTTTATTATATAATATTTAAAAAATCATCTTTGTTAACATCACCACCAATCTCACCAGTGTTTAAGTGCTGGGAAGCTGTCAGCTCATCGTGGCTAATACGAGTCTTCCAAAATTCCAATTTCCACTTGAAAGCTCGAATTATATTACCAGCAAAAAATACTGTCAATTGCTTTCCTTGACGTGACAGGCTTGCTTCATTCATTTTTGAGAAAGTGTCTAGCAAATACCCTGGTCTCAATAGCCATGCCGTGTCCGTCTGTCATTCTTTGGAGTAAAACCAGTGTTTCAAGGAAGAAGCAATTCGTCTGGCTCAGACAGAAACAGGCGCACAGGTGCTTTGCCTTGAGAAAAGCCACACGCCAGGCGTCCAGCTGCCACACACACCTCCCAGATCACCACACAGAGGAGTAAAAGGACATGTACACGAGGTCAAGCTTTAATAAAATTACTAGTTTTTGCTACTTCATCAGGGGCATTCTTAAGTGCAACTGGCTCTATTTATTTTGTGTGTGACTGAGTGCATAACGTGCCCAGGAGCACAATTTGCTGCCACGGCTTTGATTCCTGCCAAGACACTGCTGTTCCCACCCTTGCCTTTGTACAAACGTCCACACAGTGACAGAGAAAAATGACATCTTAATATTATTATGAAAAGAGTGTTGACCTCGTGATCCTCCTGAAAGCGTCTCAGGGACTCGCAGGGCCCACACTTTGAGAAGCATGTGAGATGCTGGTCCAAGGAAGTAATCAGAAGTTTGTTCAAAGATGCGCGGCCGAGGACATGCATTTCAACGTGGTTTAAAATGGTTCAGAATTGAAAGTAACCTGAACATGCCTAAGGAGGACGCTGTTTAACTAAATGTTGGTGCATCCATGCAATGAAACGCTAAGAAGGAGGCCGGATGTCAGAAGAGAGACAGGGATTTGCACCCTGGAGGTCTGCTGGGGAGGACCCTCAGGAACAACACCTGTCAGGATGTGGAGGGAGCTGGACTGACCGTCACGCTGCAGTGAGTAAAGGAGAGGAGTCCATCCTATAAAGTTTAATACAAAAAGATGTTTTTAAGTGAAGTAGAAGTTTCTAGCATAAGTTCACTGACTATACCAACAAATAAAATGAGAGTTTTATAGAAAGACCTTGAAAAATATACAACAGATTCTTCACAGTAATTATCTCCAGTGGTAGCACTTCAGGGAAACTTCTTTTAAAACTTCTGGATCCTTCTAAATTTTTGAACAGTGCATGTGTGCTACTTTTATAAGCATAAAAACATTTCCAGTTTTTTTAAAAAAGCGTAATGACAGAAGTGCTCCCTCAGCGGCGGTGTCATAAGTGCAGATGGACCGTGGCACATCGGCTGTCCAAACCCATCTCTTTGTACATAAGGAAGCTCACCCAGAGAGGCGAAGGGATGCGTTCTATGATGTCCCTTGGGTCTGGAGTCTTGTCCTCCCGACTTTCTGTTCAGTTACCCAAGTGACCTAAACAAAGAGCTGAGGTGTGCGCATGGAGGGGGACAAGGAAACAGGAGGTGCTGAAGCACGTTGACTGTGGTGTCTGCACTGATGGAGACAGTGGCAGAGACGTTCCAAGCAGGAGGAAGAGCTCAGGGTCGAGTAAAGCAGAGGGAGGTCCCGGGGACAGAGGTCAAGGCGCTTGTCTGGACAGATGAGTCAGGAGCAGGGACAGAACCGCTGGGGAGGTCCCGGGGACAGAGGTCAAGGCGCTTGTCTGGACAGATGAGTCAGGAGCAGGGACAGAGCCGCTGGATGGGTTGGGCAGCCAGGCAAAACTGCGGATCCTGGAAGACCTGTCTCGGGGGACGGGACAAGCTGCCAGCAGAGGGTCACTGGAAGTTTCTGAGTGAGTGATCTGATCATCGTGGGATGGAAGTTGCACTCCAGAAAAATTAATCTGGCAGCTCAATTGTCCAAGGAGACATAAGAGAAGCTGAAATGTCTGTGCAGGAAGTAAGTGGAAAAATCAGTTAATGGATTCGAGACAAAGAATAGAGTCCTGAGAAAGGAAAATTCTAGAAACTGTTTAGTGACCTTGATGTGCCACACTTAATGCTGTTCTGTTCTGTTCCCATTGTGGAAATTGCATAAGGTCGCCAGCAGAAAGTATTCACTCCATTGTCAATAACGACCACCTTATTTATTGACGACCTACCACGTGCGGGGCAGGTGCGTGATGGTGTACACAATTTGCTGAGGCTTCACATTCAGGCATATCTAAACTGCCCGTGGAGGGGATGTGAGAAAATTCCAACAGCATACTAAGAGACTAAAAGCATAGTCACGAACTTTGAGAAGCTTCCATAATTGTGTTATTTAATCCTTGGAACACAGAGAAGTCACCTCTGCAAAATTAT
Source organism: Galeopterus variegatus (assembly GCF_000696425.1). Taxonomy (NCBI): domain Eukaryota; kingdom Metazoa; phylum Chordata; class Mammalia; order Dermoptera; family Cynocephalidae; genus Galeopterus; species Galeopterus variegatus. The sequence continues at coordinate 88,636 of NW_007731789.1, read as the reverse complement.
CTTGCCAAGTGATTCATGCCAGGAAGTTTCGGACCTACATCTTATGATTCGGCGTGAGCAGAAGCAGCAGAGATGATGGAGTCTGTGGAGGTCACTGACGCGGGGACGTGCATCGTGGACAGCCCACGAGGCCCCAGCAGGGGGCCGAGCCAAGCTGGAGCCCACATGCAGAGGCGTAGGCTGCGAGAGGGGCCACGCTGAGAGGCTTCGAGGAAAAGGAGAGCCCAGAGCCAAGTCCGGGGCAGCTGCTGCTGCTGGCGCCCACTGCAAGCCCTCTGCCCCCTGAAGTGTCTGCCACTCGCTGGTGAGCCTATTTGAGTCCATAACTAAGCGCAGGGGCCCTGTCTGGGGCTGGGGCTATGTGAGAACCATCTCCATTCTTAACAGCTCAGATCAGCTCATAGGCCCGAAAGCCACATGTCTAACGAGCTCTAGCCCAAGCCAGGTGCTGACAGGTGCACGGCTGAAGACTAAAAATGTATCCAGGAGACAGGGAAGGACAGTGGAGTCTTGGTGATGGGAGGCTTCCCAGAAGCCTGGGCATTTCAGCTGAGCCCTTGACCAATGAGGGTGATTTTCAGTGAAGGGGGATGTTGCAATGAGACGAAACATGAGATGGTTTTCCCTATTTTCGAGCATGAAATTGTTTTAACATGACACCCTAAGGAAGTGTGATCTTGCATTCAGATGTCCCCTCTGCCTCGCTTTGGCCCCTAAACAATCCATCCTGAAATCCTTGGCTGAAGGAATTTTTCTAGAAGAGTGTTTTCATCACGTCACTCGAAGATCAAAATATTGCCTTCTGAGTCTGCAGTTAGGGTTCTTTTAAAAATCGATGGAACAAAGAAACATTCTCAGTAAAACGCAGACAGCCCTGCTTTCAAAGCAGCAGCCCTGCTAAGGAAGAGCTGGGAATTGCCCAGACACTGGTCCCATTGGAGCTGGGGTGTGGCCCTGTTAGAGCCCAAGCAGTGATCTCCAGAACCCAGGAGTGACTGGACTGCACACAGGTTGTGACAGTGTCTAGACCACATCATCCCACTTGTCTGGAGGGTTCTGTTTCCCTATGGAGAGAGTGGCATTTAAGGGGGACATTGCCAAATAGGGAACCTGTAGAGGGGACAGAGAGGATGAGGACAATCTGACTGCCAAGAGGACGGGAACTGAAGGGAGAGACCCCAAAAAGGGCCTGCAGGAGCTGGAACCCCAGAGAAGGGTTCTCCACAAAAGAGGAGATGCAGCTGCTGTCTGCAGCTGCCAAGAGCAGCGGAAGGACCTGTGAGTAAGAGCCACGTGGAGTGGACTTGGGCTCAAGAAAGGAGGAACTTCCTTGGGTAGATGATGGTACATTGGGCAGAGAAATCACTGTGCTCAGCAATTACACACACCCCGGCTCTTCCTCAAGCTCATCCCACCCCCACGTGTCTTCTTGGAGGCAGGGGGAGGAAAAGCAGTTGACACACCATAGGTGCTGGTCCCTGTGCTGGGACACAGTGGTGACCAGTATGGACGCAGCACTCCTGTCCTCATGAGCCTTAGTCTAGTCTAGAGCAGGTTCCACGACAGCTCTCAGGTGAACTCCAGCCCACCTCCTGTTTCTGTAAATGATCCTCTTGGCACACAGCCGTGCTCACTTACGTGTGTGGTCTGTGGGTTTCAGGGTTACACGGGTGGAATTGGGTACTTGCAACAGAGACCGCGCAACACACAAAGCATGAGATATTTACATTCTGGGAAAGTTTGCTAATCTGTGCTCTAGAGGAGTGAACGGGCTGTGTATAGAGTGTAGCTGCCATACCACCTCTTAGGGATTTTGTGGTGATTAAAGTGTAATTCATGCAGAGTGCTGAGCCCAGCTCTGGCCACGTAGTAAGTGTCTGATCAACCACAGCTATTGAAGAGGGGAGGAGGGTGGACAGGATGCTATAGGAGCAGGAAAATAGCAGCTGTGGGAGGCATGAGGGAAGCCTTCCTGGAAGAAGTGATGTCTAAGATGACTACGTGAAGGATAAGTTGGTATCAGCCAGGCAGTGGAAGTAGTGTGCAGAAGCCAGAGGGTGAGAGCATGGCAGAGGACAGCTGCACACACTCGGTGACCCTCAACACAGTGAAGCTGTGCTCGGGCTGCTGAATGCATGCACCTGACACTCGGGAGGAAGGACTGGGCTAACGACACGGGCTCAGAGGAGCCATCGGCCTGGATGTGAGTCAGGAATGGGAAGACCCCACACATGTGCTCAAGAAGAGCTGTCAGTGAGGTGCTAGGAGAATCAGCAGTGTGGCTTCCTGAAGACACAAGGAAGAGGACATTCCTCAAAGGGAAAGGGGGACTGCATGGGACACTGCTTACAGATGAAACCAAGAAGGACCAAATATTGCCCACAAGAGGCATTGCTGGTGACCTCGGCAATAGGGATCCTAGCTGCACTCAGCTGCATTTGGGGTGAGGAAGTACAAGCGTCAGGTGTGGTTTGGTTGTGAAGTGGGGAAGTGGCAGAACTGAATGATGACAGAGGGCCCCTCTGCTGCGGAAGGTGTGGCTCCAGTAGTGAGTGCAGAGTCATGAACAAGGCTTCTGCCTCCCCTGGAGAGGAGGCCCTAGCAGGCT
>NW_007731789.1:79538-85736 GCF_000696425.1 Galeopterus variegatus | reverse complement strand
CAGAACTGAATGATGACAGAGGGCCCCTCTGCTGCGGAAGGTGTGGCTCCAGTAGTGAGTGCAGAGTCATGAACAAGGCTTCTGCCTCCCCTGGAGAGGAGGCCCTAGCAGGCTCCCCAACATCCCTGGGCCAGGCAGCTCCATGGCTTCTGTGTGTTTGGATCCAAATAAACCACTGGAGCTTCAAGTAAAGGACTGCTGAACAATTCATCTGCCCAGTTCCTTACTTTCATGCTGGGGAAACTGAGGCAGAAAGGAGGTACCTTCATGGGCACAAAGGGAGTGGGGGTGAAGGAGGATGTTGCGGGCACAGCCTTGTAGAAGAGGGGGGACACTGACTACATGAACACACACGATTTTCCAGGCTGTGCAGAAAACCAAGAGATGCTGGCTACTTACAAGTGTGATGGCTTTGAAAAAATCCCCTGGCCCCTGCCTGTTTCCCCCAGACTTCATCCATTAACTGAAGATCATAATACCCTGCTCCATAGTGGCATGGTGACAGTCAGGTGGGATGATTGTCACTCGCCAGGAAGAGATGGTGTTAGTAGCTGCACCATACATGTTAATTGCTTCTTTAATTCCATGTGTGTTTCTGCAAATACTTGTCTTGCCTCTTCCATCAACACGGAAGACTTGAAAGCTATAAATCCAAAGGAAATAACTTGAGCATCAAGATAGAGGAACTGAGGCAGAGAATATTTTACCCTTCTTCTAAAACAACAACGTAACCAAGTGTCTCTTTTGGGGGGACATTTTAATCTGCTCATTCTGATGGTGGAAATCTTTGGTGACATAGAACACCAACAGTAAAGGAAAGTGCTTCAGCAGACAGCATTTCACCTGCACTTAAAATACAAGTGGAATAAACCTTTTGTCAGTCTGTTCAATCCTTGTTTCAATGTTTGTTTTAATTAGTTCAAGCTTTAGCTACTGAAATTATCAAAGGAAAAGATTAAACCAAGCCTGCTGAAACACTTCTTATCTACTAGCAAACACTGAAGAGGACGTCCTATATTTTCAGTATCTCTTAACTGCTGTAGTCCGACAAGAATTATTTTACCATCAACAGATTTGTTACACATTTTATGAACCATTTTAACCTCTTTCTGTTGCACTGGAAGAGCCTGAAGAAATTGTTCAAAGCGGACTGTTACGTGGCAGCCCTGTCCTCCCTGGAGAGCTCCTGGGAGGCTGATGCACTCCAGTGAACTTCACCAGAACAATCACTCGTGTCTGCGGACAGGAGCGTCATATCCAGGACGTTTAGAAGTCATCTTCATAATACAATAAATAGAATGAAGCACCGTGAGATTATTCATGCGCATTGACCTATGAAAGTGAAAGAAATGACGTGACCACATAAAAAAAGGAAAGGAAATAAAGTTCCTTTTATGGAAACATTTTTTAGACACTTTACATTCCATCATTGGTCCAAACACCCCCAAATTATTATTAGTTGATCTACCTTTCTTAATCAAAATTCACTTCTGACATTCTCTAGAGGGCATAGCTGTATCCATCATAAACTGCTGGAAGAAAAAATATGAATGTCCAACACACTGATTACATTGTGCTGTCTGGGCAGTAACCTTTTTGGACAGCTCTAAAAGAAGAGGAGAGGACTTACGTAAATTGGAACATTGTCTTCTTTCATGTAAAAATGTCATCATCTCACATGTGAACCCTGGGGATGAAAATTAGAATACAGTCATTTAGCCAAAGAGTTGTCCCTTTCTCTTTTGCGGAAGAAAATCTCTCAAGTCAAGTTCGCAAGTAATGATTAAACATTTCCTGTGTACAGTGTCTCTAATTGTGCCTTTCAACCCACGACAAAGTGGACCCAAGCAGGATTCAGGGAGTTGGCGACCTTCCAATGTTTCAATCCATGGAAGCCTTGTAAATTAAAACAAACCCAAAAGGAAATTTTGCATTTTAAAAATCCTTGAAAATGAACGAATAGCATAAAGAAGAAAAAGTTACAATCTAAGTCCCTGAATATTGATTTATAAAAATAATTGTCCTCATATAACATTCAAGAAAATGGTAAATACTCTTTCTTAGAAAATATCTTGCATATGGGTGCATGGGGTATGCATAGGGAAAGTCTGTGTCTTTTGCTTAATTTTGCTGTGAACCTAAAACTGCTCTAAAAAGTAAAATCTATTAGAAAAAAAGAAAATATGTTGCATATACCGTATGGAGCAGCAGTTAATACCACTGGGTAAGCATTGGGTAAGTACTTACAAACTGAACAGCCTAAACATTTTAAATCCTCTGTGTACACACAAATTTTGAAGTCAGTAGCAGTTCACCTAGTTAGCTACCTGTAGGAACCAGGTAATTTGGGGAAGGCAGGGGCTGTCTTTTAAACCTCCAAATATCAGGCTGGACTGTCAAACTGGAATAATGAAGCTTTACAAAGTGTTCATAGCAATGGATCTGCTGCTACAAGGTCTGAATTTTAACATAAAGGTAATATTGTACTTTGATTGAAAAGTTAGCTAATCTGTGTGTTTTTCTATAAACCATAACACTTCACAAAGAAAATGTATACCCAACTGACACTAGAGTCATTTTTTAAAAATTATTTATTTATTAAGAATATTCATGAGATACAAAGCTAATTGTCCCCCCTCCTGCCCATGATGTGAGGGCCAGATTCATACTGGGGGCATACCCATTACCAGAAATTACTTTTGTAGCCTATATCCCCTCCCAATTATCCCTCAACCTCCCTCCCCCATTGACCTGGGACGTACCTTTTTTAACAGTTATCCAGTTACTACTCTATGCAGGCACAGTGCTAACCCCTGGTCACGCAAACAGAAGGAGACCCAGCCCGCCCTCAGGGAGTAAGACAGACGTGGTCGAACACGGGATGAAATCAGCCCAGTCATCATAAGATCACTAAGTGCTGTGAGGACTCAGAGACGATTTGGGAAACTTATTTCCTGTGCCTGAGGGTCAGGGCAAGTTTTACATATATATGAAAAATACATAAAAATACGTATATGTGTATACATGTATATATTTAACATTTATTGTTTTATGTATTTTTATTTATTTACACATATGTGTCTAAATATATAAAAATATACGGACATATAAATATATAAACTTTATACTCTCTAGATGATATACATTATTTAAAAATATCCATGGGCCATGTACAAAATTTTAAAATATTTTTAAAAGTTCAAAATATGTAAGCCATCTTCTTTTTTTTTTTTTTTTTTCCTTTTTTTTTGTCTTTTTTACTGACCGGCAATGGGATCACAACCCTTGGTGTTGCACCCGCACCACGCTCAGCCAGTGAGCGGGAACCGGTCTCCACATGGGATCCAAACCCTCGGCGGGAGCTCCGCCACGCTCCCAAGCGGTACACTCTCCAGTGCACCACCAGGCTGGCCCTGTAAGCCATCTTCTTAGACCACAATGTAATAAAATTACAAATGTATAATAATAAAAATTCGATCACGGAAGTAAAAAATCCTGTAGATAACACTTGAGACAAGAGGAAATCAAGATTGCAATTATGGAATGTTTGCGTAATAATGATGATGGGGTCTCTAAATGTAAAACCTTATCTAGATAAAGTTATACTCTCGTATGCATTTTAATTATTAAATCAAAAATTAAAAAAATACACTTATCATTCAGCTAAAGAAATGAGAAAGAGAGAGAAACCTGAGGAAACCATGATAACAAAATTAATCAAGACAAAAAGAGAAAATAATAAAACTAGAATATATAAAATAGCTCAGTACATTGATGAGTATGAGCAATGTTTCCATAAAAAAACAATAAAACAGACAACGCTCTGGAAAATCTAATCAAGAANAACACGGGATGAAATCAGCCCAGTCATCATAAGATCACTAAGTGCTGTGAGGACTCAGAGATGATTTGGGAAACTTATTTCCTGTGCCTGAGGGTCAGGGCAAGTTTTACATATATATGAAAAATACATAAAAATACATATATGTGTATACATGTATATATTTAACATTTATTGTTTTATGTATTTTTATTTATTTACACATATGTGTCTAAATATATAAAAATATACAGACATATAAATATATAAAACTTTATACTCTCTAGTTGATATACATTATTTAAAAATATCCATGGGCCATGTACAAAATTCAAAAATATTTTTAAAAGTTCAAAATATGTAAGCCATCTTCTTTTTTTTTTTTTTTTCCTTTTTTTTGTCTTTTTTATATGACCGGCAACAGGATCGCAACCCTCGGTGTTGAGCCTGCACCGCGCTCAGCCAGTGAGCGGGAACCGGTCTCCACATGGGATCCAAACCCTCGGTGGGAGCGCCACTGTGCTCCCAAGCGGCACACTCCCCAGTGCACCACCGGGCTGGCCCTGTAAGCCATCTTCTTAGGCCACAATGTAATAAAATTACAAATGTATAATAATAAAAATTCGATCACGGAAGTAAAAAATCCTGTAGATAACACTTGAGACAAGAGGAAATCAAGATTGCAATTATGGAATGTTTGCATAATAATGATGATGGGGTCTCTAAATGTAAAACCTTATCTAGATAAAGTTATACTCTCATATGCATTTTAATTATTAAATCAAAAATTAAAAAAATACACTTATCATTCAGCTAAAGAAATGAGAAAGAGAGAGAACCCTGAGGAAACCATGATAACAAAATTAATCAAGACAAAAAGAGAAAATAATAAAACTAGAATATATAAAATAGCTCAGTACATTGATGAGTACGAGCAATGTTTCCATAAAAAAACAATAAAACAGACAACGCTCTGGAAAATCTAATCAAGAAAAAAGTTTACAACAAAAGCACATCAATATGATTGAGAAAAGATTATAAGCACAAATATAATTTGAAGGTATGGTATAAACAACTCTTTGATAAGACATTTTAAAATTTGAATGAAATGTATGTCTTTTTAGGAAAACATATGTAAACGAAAAACAATTTAAAAGAAATTAAAAGCTAAAATAAGCCAAAATAACTTTTAAATCCATCTAGAAGCTGTCAAGAAGTCAAAAACTCAAATAATCCAATGAGTAAAATTTAATTTTGTCAAGGATCCACTTCCAAAATTAAACAAACTCTCTTGTTCCAAATGGATTTGTGAGTGAATTCTATGAAACTCCCAAGAAATTGATAATTTCTATGTGATTTTAACCATTCCAGAGGCCAAAATAAACATGAAAAATGTCCCAATTTATTTTTCCAATATATCAGAGCTATAGTAGTTATCCATTACTGCATAATGCATTACCCCAAAACTCAGTGGCTTTAAACAACAATCAATCATTTATTATCTCACAGTTTTTGTGGGTAAGGAATTCAGAAACAACTTAAGCATGTGATTCTGCCTCAGAGTTTCTCATAAGGCTGCAGTCAAGACATTGGCTGGGGCTACAGGCATCTGAAGGCTCGACTGGGGCTGGAGCATAGAATTCCACGATGGTTTGTTCTGATGGCCATTGGCAGAGGCCTCAGTTCTTTTCTGGTTGTTGGCAAGCGGCCTTAGTTTCTCACCATGTAATATTCTCCATAGGGCTGCTTGGGTATCCTTGTGACATGTCAGCAGCTTCTCTCAGAATGAGTAATCTGAGAGAGAGGACAAAGGGGGAGTTGCAATGATTTCTATAACCTAGGCTAAGGGGTCACATGCTGTCATTTCTGCCTTATTCTGTTCATTAAAAGGGAATTGCTAAGTCCAGTCCATATTCAAGTGGAGGTAGATTAAGCTCCACATCTTGAAAGAGGTGTGTCAAAGAATTTCTAAATATATTTTAAAATCAGCATAGTCTTCCTTCTGCTCACAAACTATTTACATTTCTCCCACATGCAAAGTACAGGCACCCCTTCCCAAGACCCTCTCAAAAATGTATTCCCTTATATAATTAGTTCTAAATCCACGATGTTTTCATATAAGTCAGGTATAGATTGATTGAGGCTCCTTGGATGCAATTTCTTAAGTACACCTCCTCAAACACACTACCTCTTCATTGAAGACCTGTGAACTAAAGAGAAAAGTTATCTGACACCCACACATACAACATGCAATATTGGGGTGGGCATAAAGTGATTGCTAGGGACACTCTTGTGCAAAAGGGGAATATGAAAGGCCCAGAAGATTTACCAGTTTTCAAATCTAGCCAGACAAGCCATGCATATTTTTGATTAGGACC
>NW_007731789.1:75452-77841 GCF_000696425.1 Galeopterus variegatus | reverse complement strand
TCTGTATGTGGGATCCGAACCCTCGGCAGGAGCGCCGCCGTGCTTCCCAAGCGGTGCACTGAAGCAGTGTGCCACCGGGCCAGCCCCTCTTCCAGTTTTAATAAGATTTTTCTTACTTTCATTTAAGCACTCATCCACATCAAAGGCCATTATGCTTCCATGTGTGGCGTCTTCAAGGATTTTCCAGCTTTCAGTAACTCTCATCACAGTCCTTCTAGCTTCTGCCCACTGCCCAGATCCAGAGCCACTTTTACAGTTTAGGATTTTATGTTATGACAGCATCTGACTCTTGATCCCAAACTTTGTATCAGCATTCAATCAGAGAAGCAGATTAGAACTATTAGAACATATATAAAGATATTCGATCTTGTCAATTGGGAGAACTGGCTAAACTGTCTATATCATTGGTGCATCTGGTGGTGGAATTTGAGGTTCACAGAGCAGGTAGTTGATGGGGGAGGAAAGCAAAAACCAGGTGAATTCATGAGCACAAGCTGGCTCAAACCCATGCAGACAGGCTAGAGCCTGTGTCCGCCCCACGGCCTTGTCTCTTGATGAAATGGGAGTCCCATAGCAGAGGCTGAGACCATGCATCACAGAACTAAACACTCATCTGGCTCTGGAGCCAGAGAAGTTGTGGGAAGATTTAGGGAAGGACAGAGCAGTTGCAGATCCAACTGCTGCCCTGTGCCCGTGAGGTGAGCCAGCAGGTAAGTGCCAAAGCTTGTGGGCTGCAAAAGCACCGCCCTTGACCATCCTAGTGCACAGCAGAAATGGCTGCTGCTTCATTAAATCTCCTACAGAAATGTCTTGTGGCCCACTCTAGCTCAAAACTACAGGACTGGGAATTTGGGGAAACTTAGTTCAGCCTAGCCACATTGACATACTATAAAGCCACATAAAAGTTTTAATACCAAAATGTGAAATAGACAGCACACAGTTCACCCAAAATAAAGCTATAACAAATCTCACTGATAAAAATGAAAAAAAAAATTCTAACTATAATATTAGCAAGTGGAATCTGTAAGTTTAGTAAATGAATATGAAGACTACTCCGTAACCAAGGAAGACGTTTGCAAAAATGAAATGACAATTCAATATCAGGAAATTAATCAACACCTTTTTCTTTCCAACAAATCGACCAAATTATCCCACAATTTCTTAGAAAAATCAGTGAGTGAAAAACACATTTGGAAGACGACGTTAGTAGTAATAGCCAAGAAAAGAGGTTAACAGGAGAGTAACGAGCAGGGCTTACACTGTACGATCTCTAAAAAGACAAAGTTAGATTTTTTACTTCAAACATTCAGCGGCCATCAGGTACGCCTTGAGCAAGCATGAAACTGCCCTATGAACCTGGATTCTGAAATCAACATGGAGAAAGGAGCATGTCTGGTGCTTTCTAGAACCTAAGGAATAGCCTTTGACGCCATCAGGCTCTGATGCTATTGAGCATGTTTAATTCCATCACCCGCTACCATGAAGGCTGATCCCCACCTACACAGCTACTCCACCTCTCCCTCTCCAGCCTCTCCCTCCACCCCGTCTCACCTCAGTCTCTCTCGCCTGTGTCTGTCCCCCTCCAGCATCGTTCCTCACCCTTTGCCATAACCTTCTCTCTCCTTAGTCTCCTCCACAGCCCTACAGATCCAGCTCCACATGCCCATATGGATGAGTGACAATGTATATGTGCATCTTCTTTTCTTATTTTATAGAAATTAGTCCACATTCTTCTTTGTAGACTCTAAATCTTGGTTTATTCTGCAATGAATAATTTATTATATTGAAACGAGCTACAAAAATATATGCAGTCGTGTCTTGAGTGTGAGAGAGGTACCCACAATGCTTCATTTACCATTATTTCTCATGACAAGATTTGGTTCAATTCACCCGGATTTGCTTTACGTGTGCATTTCCAGGAACACATTTGCAGCCAAAAGATGTTCTTATTTAAAGCCTATGGTTCACAAAAGGCTGACTATCCCTAAGTCAAACTTTCTGTCCTTTGATGATTTCTGTCCCTCATATGTGTCAGGGCAGGTGAGACCGGAAAAGAGCACCTTTGTACATACAATAGTGCTACGGACCTGGGAATGGAGTCCCTGAAGCAAGCAGCTTCCTGGGCTACTTGCCTGTGGAGGTTCTGTGGAGCAGAGTTTGGAGTTCAGGTCAGAACAGAGAAGAGCAGCAGGAAGCTCCTTCAAAGTGGCCTTCCATGTAATCCTTTGAATCAAGGCTGCATTTCTGCTCTGCTTATTGTTTCTATTTCCCAAGGAAGAATACCTCCCCTTTCCAACATGTTCTGCTTTGGAAGATGCTGTTCAAAGCCATCCATCCATCCATCCATCCATCCATCCACCCCTCATGTTGACCAAGCACCCACTATGGG
>NW_007731789.1:63333-75212 GCF_000696425.1 Galeopterus variegatus | reverse complement strand
GCCATGTAATCCTTTGAATCAAGGCTGCATTTCTGCTCTGCTTATTGTTTCTATTTCCCAAGGAAGAATTCCTCCCCTTTCCAACATGTTCTGCTTTGGAAGATGCTGTTCAAAGCCATCCATCCATCCATCCATCCATCCATCCATCCATCCATCCACCCCTCATGTTGACCAAGCACCCACTATGGGCACAGGTGCTGAGGGGCTACAGGATAGGCTAGACCCTGGCCTGCCCTGATAGGTCGACCCTTCCCCCTAGAGGCTAAAATCAGGCAACCTCATGAACTCTATTCTCTAAGAGCTAGACTGATACACACTTAGGAGTAACTAAATCATTTTCTCACTGACAAATGGTATCTAGGCCTTAGTGCCACGTACAGCTGTCCTGGAGATGAGGTCTATTAACACCGTCTGAGGACACAGCTGTCCATCTTCCAAAGAGCACCCCTTTTGTACTGGGCAGAGTACACTTAATGATCAGGTGAGTCTCAGGAGGTTCTCAGGAAAGAAAACATGTTTGAGATCAGATACCAGGGAATGCCAGGGAACCCCTCTGCCTCATATGTGGCCCAGATGGTGAATAGGTGGCAGCAAATCTGGGCAGTGAGGTGAGCTCTTTCTCTGGGCTGAGTCCACATGAGGTGGCTTTCCCTGCAGGATCTGAGCCATCCCTGGGAAGCCTTCTGACTCAGAAACCATGTCTCTTGAAGGCCTGCCATATCACCAGAGAGAGCTAGACTTGCCAGGAATCCTGCAGAAGACCTTCAGAGAGAGAACGGGAATCCCAAGACACAGCTCAGGCAATGGTGATGTACATGGATGGACCCTGGCTGGCGCTGACCAGAACAGCTGTCCTCAAACAGCCAGGGATTGACTCATCCAGTGACTCTATCCAGCCAAGTCTTGGGTATCAAGCTGTCTTCTACTCAGGCTTTAAAGCAAGACTTCCTCAGGCAAGCAAGTTCCAGGTGGGCAGAGGGAAAGGACTGGAGACTGGGCCATGACTTAGTTTTTAAGATGAAAGTCTCTGAACCATGAAGTCCAGAGTGTTTTCTTGGATGCATGGAACTGACCATGGATTTGTGAAAGACCTGAAAGACAAGGTTTTGTCTAATGTATGTGCTTTGGTAAGACTCACTTTATCTGTCATGGCAGGTCAGGGCTCAATACAGACATATTTTAGATTCTGGAGTTTATTACTCAGAAGCTTAAGATTTTATTATAAGATGTTCAGCAAGATGGACACTTGGATGTTTCCAGAGTCGGTATGCTCAGGAGGGAGTCATCTACTAAAGACTGTCGGTTTTAGAAGGTTTTTTCTTATTGTTTTTGCAATGACATTGGTTTCTGCCAACTTTTTTTTATTCTCATAATGTATGGTGGCGTTTTATGCATTCAGCAATTACTTGTTGAGTGTTTAATGTGTAAAGAGCTAGGAACGAGAGGAGCCCAAAAAAGTTAAGGGAATTGAAAGTCAACCCTGAGGAATACTCGACAAATTCTGTGCACTAGTGGAGTTGGTGTGAACCATCCACAAAGGGGGCAGGTGGCACCAGGGACCAGTCCTGGTCTTGAGCTGAGTTTGGAAGGACATGAGGGGTGTGGAGTGATGCCACAGATAGGAAGGCGTGCTGGGTCAGGGAGGGACAGCATGCAGCTGCGGAAGTAGGGCTATGGGGCTCTGGAGCATGCAGAAGACCAGCTTAGCCCTGTGCCAGGAATCCATCTTTCCGTCAGGAATATGGTAGCCACGGTCTCCAGGGCCCTTTGCTGGCTCTCAGGTTGTCCTGCACGGCACTGGTGGTGGTCAGGTTGCGTAAATCCTTGCTAGTTTCCAGCAGCAGGCTGGTTCAGTCCTTTATAAACGCTGAAGGCCTTACTGCTAGCTGGTCCCCACATAGGTGGAACAGCTTGCAGGTTGCCAATTGGCATGCTGCTCTGTCCTGGTCACCGATCCCCCCTTGACTAAGCTGGCTTGACGGGCTTTGGCTTCTGCCTACCCCGTGCTGCTGCCCCCTCCAGCTGGGTCAGGGGCCCCTTCCTCTGGCCTCCTTTTACATTTACCACCTAATTCATTGGGCCTGCAGCCTCTGTTTCAGCCCAGCTAAAATAAGGGAGGGCCTGAGCCAGGTGGTTTGTTTGCAGAAGTGATCTATGCACACATGGAAGAAGATGATTGAAGCAGCCCTCACCCGCCCTGCCTGACAGCAAGTTCTATTGTACACACTGCAGAGATTGATAGCCTCTTAGTGCCATTCCTGGGCGCTGTCACACACTAGGAGAGAGGCTGTGTCATTTCTACACTTTGAGCTGCTAAGATAAAAGGCCTCCTTCTATGGCCCTGTGTGTGGGGTCCAGGCCCTGGGGGTGGGCAGAGGCTGAAATCACCATTGGGTCCTTGCTGGGTTTAGCATGTATGGTGTCACCTCCTGGAAACAGCCAGAGTGAGGGGTGGATGGAGGGCCAGACTTGGAGCCAGCTCGCTCTGGGTTGAAGAGCCTGGTCTGCGCTTCCTCTCCTGTCAAGTAGGTATAATCTTGGCAAATAATGCAGAGAAAATGCCTGGCTTTGCGGGACATTAAGCAGGCTCTCACCGCATGGGCTTTCTGTTTGAACAGCTATTGGTTAACAGCTACTTCTAAAGCATCCTGTGCATGCGTGTGCGCAAAGGCCCAAGGTCACAGGTGATGAGCCACCGCGTCATTTCCTGGAAACTGAGCAACGAGGGACGGGGTCTGCTGAGTCTTCAGCTGTTGCTCCAAGCATCTATCTCTCCTCCATCACCTTCGTTTACAAGCGAGAAGAGCGGGGACAGCCGTACGTTTCAGAAGCCCTCTCCATACCCTGTGCAGAGGCTCAAGCCCCACGGGCCACACCCCAGGGTGTCCGGCAGCACAAGCATATGAGGAGGAGGAGCAGGGGCAGAGGTCACTCGAGGTCAGAAACATGAACTCCTGCTAAATTACTTGTGATCATTTTTTTTAAAAAAAGATGACCAGTAAGGGAATCTCAACCCTTGGCTTGGTGTTGTTAGCACCACGCTCAGCCAGTGAGCAAACCGGCCGTCCCTATATAGGACCCGAACCCGTGGCCTTGGTGTTATCAGCACCGCACTCTCCCGAGTGAGCCATGGGCCGGCCCTACCTGTGATCTCTTTGAGGCATCGTGGGGAACGTGTGTGCCCTGAATAAAACATTCCCCAACATGTTGGCGTGTCAGTGGGACTGTGCTCAACGGAACAGCCTGGGCCACGTCCTAAGTGAAAAATATGATTAACTGAGGGCTAGAAAATCCCCCAGTGGTTCCCCACTGTTTCATCAGTGGGAAGATACCAATGATGTGGAGGCTGAGGTATCAAGATAATTTGGAAACTCACCGACATACTAGAGCTTTCAGGATGAGTGGGACCGGGCCCTGTCAGACCCCAAAGAGTGCCTCAGTTCACCAGTCTGGGTCATGCACAGGTGGCAGTGGTCCTATAAGGGCCTTGTCCCATCCCTGACAACAGTACACCCACCACCAATCCCCAACATCCTGGAAAGGCAGGAGCATTCCTTGCATCCAAGCGTCTTCCTCAAGAAAGGACACCCAGCCCACCCGGCTGCGTGGTGCCAGTCACTTCCAGTTATGCTGCCCAATCACTTAATGCTCTTTGTCAGGCAGAAGTAAGAGCAGTGGAGGCAAGGCAGTTCTAAAGGGAAAATTGTTTCTTTAGTGCAACTGTGACCTGCAGAACAAGCAGCTGCTTGCAGGGAAGACACATAATGACGGGCTGGCAAGCAGCAGCGGCTGCGCAGCAGTGGGCCTCATCCATTAGGGACACTGCCCTTCCATCAGCCTCCCACCAGCTCCTCTCTGCAGGGGAGGCTGTCATCCCGCTCTGAGACACTCCTCCACTGACAAAGGCCAGGGAGGCAGGGCAGGGCGCTATGCCACGCTGTGGGCCCGGATAGTCTAGCGTAAGACCTGGCTCCTGGTTTAAATCCTAGCTTCTCCCCAGTGAGCTCTGAGACCTTGGCAAATGAGCTTCTCCCACACAGCTGCCCACTGTAAAATGGGGTTAATTGTGGTGCCTACGCTCCTAGGTCGTTGACAGGATGATAAGTTGGGTGACAGTCATGACAGCCACTGCTCCCAGCACAGAGCCGAGCACTCCATGCACGGTGGCCACTCAGTCCTCGCCATCACGAGGCAGGTGACCAGTTACGATGCACACAGTTATAAGTAACAAACACCTAAGAGGACAGCAACCCAAGCCAAAGCAAGCAGAGGGAAAGAGAGTGAAGACGAGCAGAAATAAACACAGAGGGGAGGGAATCAACGAGCCCAAAAGTTAGTTCTTTGCAAAGATCAATAATATTGACAAACCTTTAGCTAGATGGACCAAGCATAAGAGAAAGACTCACATTACTAAGGTCGGGCAGGGGAGAGGAGGCATCGCCATACCAACCTCTCAAAGAATAAGCAACGTCGCCGCCTCACATAACTGTAGGTCTGGAGGATGCCGGCTCAGAGACGCCTTCAGGGACACAGGTTCTGTCCACTCTGTGTTCACCTGATATGTCTCACCCTCTGCCTTCCCAGCACATGATAGGATGACACCACCCTCCTCCTTGTGACTCGAGCCGTGACACGTGAGCACGATGGCTCCCAGGCCCTTCCGGGAGGTTGCGTTAAGAGCCAGGGTATGTTCTTTTCGTGCTCTTTCCCCCGACCGTGATGACCGTGGAAGCCCCGTGTTGAAATGGAGCCTCCATCTGCCTGGGCCACTGAGCACCTGCGATGAGAGGATGCCCCTTCTTTTGCAGGTGGGTACGATGGACTTAACAGTGGGGTGGCAGCGTGACAATGATGTGTACGTGGTAAGCCATGTAGATGGCAGGGGTGTTTATTACTGCATGGGACTGGCAGACTATCCACAGTGCCAGCTTCGTGCTCAGGTCGGTTCCCCTCACGGTTCCAAGAGAGGACACGAGAGGGTACGCGCATAGTCATAAATGGGAACAAGAGCCTTCTCTGTCACATCCATCGGGAGCCAGCGAACCTCTTCCCCAAGGAGAAAACATAAATTTCTCCCTTCGGTCTGACTGGGTCAATCAGGCTTCATGTCCACCCTGGACCAATGAAAGTTGCAGGGGGACGATGATGATGAATGAGACTTGGACTGAGAGGTCGCTCAAGGTCGGGCATTGGCACACATGGTAGGCAGCAGGGTAAGACCTCAGACTGGGCCGGCAGGCTGTGGGGACGGAGTCCTCGGTGCCCACGAGGCCAGAGTGGGAGGGCTTCCTCTGTGTGCCCGTTGCTTCACCCCAGCGCCGAGAGAAACAGACTTGAGCGATAAAGGGGTGAGCCCAGCTCTGTCCACCTGACAGGGGTGTCGAGACGGTTACACACGACATTGCCCGGCAGGGACCACCGCGAGCCCGTGGGAAGTGCCCAGGGGACTTGACACAGCCACGCGTGACTCACACTTTTCACATCTTAGTTCCTCTTCCATCCGATGGGGAGGGAAATAGTTTACTCCTCCCATCTCCTTACGAGACATTTGTGAAAATGTGAAAATATTTTTAGAAGCAGATGAATAATAAAAATAAACATTATAGTTTCTGTGCAATGATAATTCACCAACATGATAATTTTCTTGGCCCGGTACTAAGTGGGTCAAGGAAGCTGCTGCAGTGATTCAAGTTTTGTGAAGATTTTTCTACTTTTCATATCCTCAGACTCAAAATGGCATTTCCCGTCCCACCACCAAAATCTGTCGGGAAGGGAAGAAACAACGAGAAACGGGGAGAAGGAGCCTCGTCCGAGAGCGGCGAGCCCGGGCACCGGCGGGCACTGAGCGGGATCCGCTTCCCTTCCCTGGGCTGCTCGTCTCAGTCTGTGACCCCGATGGCCGCTCCCCGGCGGGTGCCAGCTCGGCAGGGCGGCCGGTGCACTGGGCAAGGGGCCTTTTCTCTCGCCCTCTGTCCTCCTCTCTTCTGTCATCTCTCCCTCCCTCCCTCTCCGCCTCTTTTTCTTCCTTCTCAAGTTTGCATCAGTCTTGATTCCTCCCTTAGCGGACCGGCTGGTGAGGACAAGAGCTCTCGGGTACCTGTCCCCTGCCATTGCTGTTGCTGCGCTGACTGTGGCAGCCCGGCACTCTCGTGGGCACCTGCCCCCGCAGCTAAACCACCTCTCGAAGCCGTCCTGCCACTTCTGCGCCTCCCTGCCCGGAACCTGGCTGGCACTGCTGGCGTCTCCTGCAGACGCCGATTCCCTGCAGGCGTCTTTCATGGAGCCCGTTTCCTCTCCCACGCCTGCACACCTCAGGGCCAGGGTGGTGGTGGTGGACAGGTATGTGTCCTCCGTGGTCCTTGTGTCACTTCCCAACCACTCTTCCCCCAACCTCTCCATCCTTTTTCTGCTCCCAGGGAGGAATGACCAGGAAGTGGTAATAGGAGCAGAGGGGACACGTCCCTGTCCACCACCATCCCCCTGGCTGTGAGCTGCATGTGGGAGCAGACACCTCACCCCACCACACCCCACCACCCACAATCCCTTACGTCTTTGTCATCTGCGACCTCCTGATCTTCTCCCTGTTGCTCTGGAGCAACTCCTGAGCCTGGTGTGTGGCCGTCCCCACCACCTCTACACCTGTCCTTATCCTAAGGGTCTTCACTCTCCCCACTGAGGCCCCTTCTGCACCCTGCATGCTCGTGGCTAAGGATGCTGCCCCCTACTTCCTTCACAGTGGACACTCAGGACACTTTGTCACGTCCTCTGGCCCAGCTGTGACATCAGTGCAGCTGAGGCATTGATGGCACCCACCCTGACTGCCCTGTCACTCTCACTTCATGGCTTGGGGGCTTCTCTGAAGATGCTCAGGCTTTCTCTGAGCCTGGAGGTGTGGGGCAGTTAACACCCTCCGGGGAATCCCTTGACCACTGGGAACTGGAGTCTGAATGCCCCACAATGTCACTCTCTGTGGTCAGGGTGGACCTAGGGCTGGAGGACGAGGACAAGGCAGACCACTGGCCATGGAAGGGGGAGACGACTAGTGTCTGTGGGGTTCACATGGAATGTTAGGACAGGACAAGGTGGGTTTCCTGACCACCCACTGGACCCAAGCCAGTGTAGATGGATGGATTCTCCCTGCATCCCGTCTGCCCGTTCCTGGGGAAGGACTTCCTTCTGAGGATATGGTACAAAGGACAAAGACACACAGTGGAATAGAGGTAGGTGGCCACGTGACATCCCCAGCAGGAGTGTGAGGGTTTGTGGAGGGTCCCATGAGGGCTGCCCGTGGGAGAAGGGGGCTGGCTGGAGAGGGACAGAGGGAGAGCAGGAGGGACGCCAGGGGACATTGCCCCTCCTCTGCCCCCACAGGTGGCACAACTCGTGTAGTGGGAACCACAGTGACAAATGCACAGCCCTTGGGCTCGCGATCGCAGACCTTATCTGTGGGTTCATGTGGGCTGGCAGGACCCTGGGAGCGAAGAGCTGAGACCTAAGGGGGAGGAATGCTCCAAAAGTGGGGAGACACGTTGAAACACAAATTAAACATTCTGGAAGAGGAAGAGGCGAGCTTCCCAGAGGGCTGTGGAGGGAACTGGGAACGGGGACAGCGGGCCAGGGGCACAGCCGCCGTGGGCGCGGGGTCCAGTGTGAGAGTGGGGAGCGGGTGTGAAGCCGTCTTGCAGGGCTTTTAAGGACCATGCCTGCTGCTCCTTCATCTGCCTTAAATTCAGTGAATTTCTGGGTGACCTGCTGGTGTCAATTACGCTTTTCTATCCAAATGTTATTTCTTTGACTGCGCTTTTCTGAAAGACTGGCTCCCCTGGAGCCCTGGGTTACACCTGGAGGCAGGCAGGCTGCCGGGCGAAGAACTCCGTGTTCCCTCCCTGGGCTCCAGCCGGCTGTGGCTGTGCCCCTTCCTCCAGCACAGTGCGGGGAAGGCTGGCCCGGGCGCGCGTAGCCGTCCCCTCGCGCTCCTTCCATGTGGCCAGCTGGGAAAGGCCATGTAGGAGACTGCTACCCGGTCATCGGTGACATGATGACCACGCAGTCACCGTGCACACAGCTGGTAATGTTCCGCAGCACAACCGTCTTGGGTAGCTCCAGCTGGACGCATGTCACCGTTGTCGTTGGAAGAGTAACTATAGATAGCCCTGCAGGCTACTTTGCCACACTTGAGAGGGAAAAATGAGGTGGCAGTAGGGCCTAGCAGTCCAATCTGCTGCTGATTTTTAATACTGGGCTGTGCTTAACACTGGTTTTGGAAGGCTTGGAGCCTTAAGAAAAATAAAAGCCCCACCTACTAAACGGTCCATCTCTAACCCAAAGCAAGTTCTAAAAATGCCATCAAATAGAAAACCGGCCATGTGACCTTGGTAAATTGCATGACCATTCTGTGCCCTGTGCCCAGCAGGCTGCAATTAGGTATGATGATGAATGAAGAATCTAAAACTTGAGGGCACTGAGCGCTACGAGTTCTAAAGTTCCTTCCAGAGACAAAACTCTGAGATTCATTCTCCACTTCCCTAAAACAGGAGCCTGTTCCAGTTGTGACTCTCTTTGCTTCTTACTTCTGACAGCAAAGTTAGTGGGAGGGACGGAGGTGGCCAGGTGCATTTCAGACATAGTCTTCACCTGCATTGCAGGTCTGGGAAGTTCCAGGTGGCTCTGTAGATGAGGCAGGGCTCTGGAGGTCCCATTTGGTCTCTGCTGCCACATCTCTGCCTAGAACGATTCTCAAATCGTTGGACACTCTCCACAATTCCATGCCTGCTGCCACATCTCTGCCTAGAACGATTCTCAAATCGTTGGACACTCTCCACAATTCCATGCCCGTCTTCTCTCGTCTCACCGAGGACCAGGGTACCTGAGAACTGCAGTTCCAGCCCCCAGCCTTCCTCAGCATCCCACCCCCTGGGGGGGCTGAGAGGAGGGACGGGAATCACCCCGGGGACTTTCAAAGAAAGCAAAGCCGCCCCCGCAGGCCCCTTCTCCTGCTTGCTTTGCCTCCAGACTGCCAGCTGAGCCGCCAGACTGCAAGCAGCAGCCCCTCTCTACTCCAAGGCTAGCGGAGAATGTCCTTCCTGTCGAAGAACACCCATTGCACTAACATTTCTGGAAAATTCAGGGATGATGCCAACGTTACTTTTCCATCATAACTGCTTGACCTTCCAAAGTTTGCTTTTCACGTGCAAAAGCTTTAACTAGGTGGTGAAAGCCTACGGATGGGACGTTGTCTGTATTCCCTGCAGAGAAACCAAAAATATGCAGGAGCTTAAAAATAACCTCACGCGTTGCAGGTAGCTCCATATTCGATATTAAGTGCCCTCTCCAACACAAGTGTTCCTAATGCTAAATTAACTGTTAACAAGTATTTTTAAATAGTCTAATTTATGCTAATTTAAAAATATTCCCATTCCCAAACTGATTATTTTTACCTCCCAGATTGCTGCACTTTTGTGTTAGTGGCTGAGGACCCGGGGCGCCATGCGTGATCAAGCATCCTTCCGATTCCTGGTCATTTCCATGGAGGGTTTCCACCTGCACAGGTCACCTCCAACTCTGTGCTGACAATGGGTTTGTGTGCTTAGTTGTACACATGGATATGAGCTGTTGTGATTATTGGGAGGATGGAGGGACACTGTGGGAGCTTACAGCACCGAGGACACATGAGCATCCTCGTGTCTCAAGGTCGGAGCAGTCACGTGAGAAATTGCTGGCCCCTCCCGAGAGGCCCCCTCTCCCTGCTCACCCCCAGCAAGAACATCACAGGCTCTGATGGTGGGATGAAAACCCAGAGCCAACTGCTACTTCTGGGAGCTTTTTGTGTCCACCGAGGTATAAAAGTCTGCTCCATCCAGTGGGGTTAGGAGACCCCAAGGCCACACTTTCCATTTCGTTCCCGTTCTGGGCAGGGGGGGGAGCTCCCTCCCACCTGCCCCTCACCTGGGAGGAAACTGGTCACCTCTCTCACCTCTTGCCTTTGGCTTGAAACCCAAACATCGCTTGCGGACAAGTAGTCCCCACGGCCTGGCCCGGCCAGCTGCCTGCTCGTGGCTCCAGACACTCCCCTCCCCTCCCAGACCTCTCTCACCCCTGCTTCTGTTTCTCGAATGCTCCCAGGTATCTCCCAGCCCTTCTCGTGCCCGGGGTTCTTGCTTACCTCGAGACTTGGGTCTCCGCTCAAATATCACGGCCTCGGGGAGGCCCCCAGACAGGGAGGTGACCCCCCCCCATCCTCCTTCAGAGAATCGCTGCGTCTTATTCTTTCTAGTTTTTGTTGCCATGTGGAATGGGCTCACTTGGGTATTTTCCTGGAGCAACTTCAGAGACATTGCTTGTCCTGCTCACACTCTAACCAAGTCTGAGCAGGGCCTGGCCGGGCAGGAGCTCAGTAGACATGTGACACAAATGAGAAAGGACCTCCCCAAGCTCCCGGGATAGGGATTTGCTTTTGCTTCTTTCGGGTCTGAGTGAAGACTTCACTGCTCTAGAAGTACCAGAGGTAGCTGCCCAATGCAGTTTTCACCTCCTGTTGAGGACACGCTGAGCCCACAAACTGTTCTCACAAAACCCACTTTGTGGGTGCGGCCAGAAGACTTTCTCAGAGAAAACTGCGCCATTACTTCTGGAGAAAAAATACGTCTACTTGGAAAATGAGTGGCATTCTGTGCAAGCACAGCACGGATAACTTTTTCCCTTGAGTCACTTGAAAGTGAGTTGCCTGCCTCACACCCCATTCTCCCAACGGTTTAGCGTGTTTTTTCTTTAAATGAGGACATCTTCCTACATAGCCTCAGTACAGCCATCAAAGTCAAGAAATTAACACCGACACGTCACTACCATCTGATCCGCAGACTCCATTCAAGTTTTGCCAATTGCCCCATAAAGTCCGATGTCGCAAAAGGATCCAGTTCAGAATTAAGTGTTGCATTTGTGTCATAACGGTTTAGTCTCCCTCAGTCTGGAATAGGTCATTCATGACCTTGATGCTTTTGCAGATTATAGGCCAGATTTTTTTCTAATAAAAGCCTTATTGAGATAATTCAACAACCATAAAATTCACCCGTTTAACGTGTACAATTCAATGCTGTTTAGTGCTGTTACAGAGCTGGGTGACTATCACCACCATCTAATTCTGGAACATTTTCATCATCCTAAGAAGGAACCTGTACCCACTAGCGGTCACTACTCCCAGCAAGCGGCCACCACTAATCTATTTCCCATCTCTGGAAGTGCCTATTCTGGACATTTCATATAAATGGAGTCATATGGTAGGTTCTAGGCCAGTCGTTTCACAGAATGTCCCTCAATTTAAGTTTGGCTGATGTTTCTTAGTGATTAGATTCTGATGATGTGCCTTTGGTAGGAACATCACAATAGGAATATCACAAAGGTGATGTTGTGTTCCCAGTACACCATGTCGGGGGCATAGGTAGAAGCCACATCGTGCTGGCTTCTGTGTTTTTGACATGTCCCCATTGCTTTTTGAGCACTTCCTCTCATTCTGGCGACATCACAATAGGAATATCACAAAGGTGATGTTGTGTTCCCAGTACACCATGTCGGGGGCATAGGTAGAAGCCACATCGTGCTGGCTTCTGTGTTTTTGACATGTCCCCATTGCTTTTTGAGCACTTCCTCTCATTCTGGCATAAAATGCTTTAGGCTATCTTTTACTCCTAGCCCTGGAGTCAGTCATTTATTCTGGCTTTTTTTTTTTTCCTTTTTGTCTTTTTTTGTGACTGGCAACGGATCGCAACCCTCAGTGTTGTGCCCGTACCAGACCGGGACCGGCAACGGGATCGCAACCCTCGGTGCTGCGCCCGCACCTCGCTCAGCCAGTGAGCGGCTGGTCTGTATGTGCGATCTGAACCCTC